>NC_087472.1:34440270-34742235 GCF_036321535.1 Camelus dromedarius | reverse complement strand
ACCCTTCACAGATATACACTGCCCCCGCCCCTAACGAAAAAACAACAAAACAACCCACATTAGAAAAAAAAAAAAAAAAACCTTGGGCCTAGAAAGCTAAGGGCTATTCAGTTAACTTTCAGTACCCGTGGAAATGCTCTGAGGATGTAAGAGGAAGAAAAAACTACAAATGCGATTGGAGGAGGGCTTTCCCAGCCAGCTGAGCCAGGTCACATCAAGAGGACAACAGGAGATGTGCTCTAACATTTAGTGTCTTTCCCAAGCTTACGTTTGAGAAAACTTCACTGCCTCCTTTACTCTCACAACAGGCCTAAATGCTATTTGCCAAAATCTATGCTCCTGGAAAGTCCAGTTTTAAACAAAATAACAAGACGACCCCAATTAAGTTTATTATGAAAGACTTGATCCACTTTGGTAATGAACCCTTCTGTATCTAAGGGGCCCAGAATGTGCTTGCCCTGGACCTGGAAGGGAGGAAGCTCTCCCCTTCACTCAGTTTTTTGGATTTCCACTTGTCCCTAGAGAATTCCTGAGTCATGGCCGTGGCTGCAAGCCTTGACCTCCTGTGAGGAGGGCAAGAGGGTTTGGCGACCACCTCACAGTCCCTTTTGGAGTGCTCCTAGGGTCCACAGTGTTCTAGGCCACACCGAGACAGAGGTACTCCTTCCCACTGAAGAGGGTGTTGCAGTCATCATGTCGCCAAAGGGTAAAAGCCCTTCTAGTATCAACCCCCAAGTTTTAACACAATTCTCCATTTGCGGTTCAAAGAATCAAGCTCTTAAATTGTGGGAGGCAGCCTGTTCCCGTGGAAAGGGCCCTGGAATGGAAATCTGAAGCTCTGACTCTCTCACTGACTCTCTAATCCATACGAGATGCGTGGCCCTCCTGAGTGTTAGTCTCCCCACGTGTAAAAGTCAGTGAGGTTAGCTATGTCATCATTTCCGTGCCGGTAGTTCAGATTTCTATAAATTCTCATAGTAGTATTTTGGGGAGACTTGACTCCTAGAAACAAAAAGAAACCTTGATTGAATGGTTCAGATTGTATCCAAGTCCTCTGTGCTTCTCAGGTGGTGACAAGACACTCAGCATGTTAAGCCTCCCCAGTAGGATAGTGGAGCTGGTTGCAAATTACCGCCTTGCTTTGGATGGAGCCAGGAGACCTACGAGGAAATGGATGTCGTAACTTGTGGTTCCTTTTTTTTCCTTTAGGGATTTGGAATTGCTGGAGAAAAAGGAGAAAAGGGAATCCCTGGCTTGCCAGGACCTAGGGTATGAACCTGGAAGGCTGTTTGCCTGCGTCTGTCAGGTCACCTGGTCCATCTTTCCTGTTTGCTTCATTATGTTATGTAACTTGATGGCCACCTAAGCTTCTCTTGTTTCTCTTTCTCAGTGCTTGGGCAGGCCCCTGAGACCTCCTCCTCTCTGCTTTGCCCTATTCCCTTGACTTAGTGGCTCCCTTGAATAAGGACTGATATACCCCCCACACCAGGTGGCTCCTCTGCCTATTTACTCTCCTTGTTCTCATGTATAATTACCTTCTGGACTAAAGAATGATGTGAGTGTTGTCTTACTTTCATTCCATTCTATCCTGAGGGAATGTGGTCAGGTGGGCAGTAGGGTAGGGGAAGTTTGCAGGAATGGAAGAAAGAGACCCAATTGCAACTTTTATAGGACAGAAACAAGCCCAGGAAGTTCTAGAACATAGTGAGCAATGTTTGGCATCAACAGTTTCTAATAATAATCTCACTTCAAGTGAAGAAATAACTGTTAGCCTCTCTGAGTCCTAGCCTCAGGCCCTTAGGTCTTAGGCGGTAAGCAATTGGCCAATCTTATTCTTAAAGAAGCAACATTTCAGAGAACTGTGTCTTTAGCTGGGTCTTGAAATTTGTTAAGACTCTTTTGAGGATTCAGCAATGTTCCATTACCCTGCCACTTCTTTCTCTACCTTCCTCTGCTCCCTTGTCTTGAAAACACATAATCACCAACAAAGAATGCATTGGGGGTGAGAGACAAGAGGCCCTCCCACAATCTATTTAAAAATCTCATGACTTGGAACTAATGCAGACTAAGTATAATACCACCCAGCCCTTCTACCAAATTCCACCTAGTACTTAAAATGTTTCCATTTATTTGGCTCTTTAAAAATTCCCTGTGTGGCTATTCAGCCTGATGGATTAGTGCTTAGAAAGAAATCGTTAAGCCAAGTCTAGGAACATTCTCTTACCTGATTTTGGGAGCTGCTAAATCCTGAACTCAGTTGGATAGCTTTGTTATATAAGTCCAGTGGCTTTTTCTAGTGTGGGCTATTAATCTTTCTAAGGTGCCTCTATTCTCTTTACAGGGTCCCATGGGTTTAGAAGGAGTCCAAGGCCCTCCAGGGAGTCAGGTATTTTGGTTAATATCATTAAAGCCTCAGTGTATAAAAATCCTAATCAAAAAGTCCCCTTGCTTTACTCAACATGACCATCTATCCAAAGGGAAACATCACTTATAATGCAAATTGTCCACCCCCCTTTGGTTGATCGAATCTCAGCCACTCATTTCCTTTGTTTCTACCCACGAAGGTGAGTATCCAGTGTTGAATTCAGCGCCGTGCTCTGACGCACTCATACGTCTTTCACATGTTACCAGGGCCTGGGAAGGCCAGCCTGCTTGTATTCATCTCTAGCCTTGTGGCCCTTGTCCTAAAATGCAAGTTGGCTACCTAGCTCCATATTGGCTTCTGGGAACATTTTACAGCTTCCAGAGTCAGGTATAATCCATACGTACCCTGGAATGCTGGCCAAAATCCCCGCGCCGTTTGCCCTGGCCTTATGCTGTTAGACATTCAATTTAGTTGTAACTGTGTTTCCGTCACAGGGCAAGAAGGGGTCGTCAGGTTTTCCCGGGCTTAATGGATTCCCAGGAATTAAGGTAATGTTGGGAAGTGAAAATCCAGGACTGGGGAGATGGAAGGGTGAAGAATTACTGTGTAGTAGTAATAGTAGTAGTAGTAGTAGAAGAATAAGTAGTAGTAATAATAATAATAAATGCTGTTTAGTCCATTCAGGCTGCTTTAACAAAATGTCACAGACTGGGTGTCTTATAAACAACAGAAATGTATTTCTCAGTTTTGGAGGCCGGAAGTCTGAGATCAAGGTGCCAGTATGTTGGGTTCTGTTGAAACCTCAGGCTTGCAAACTGCCTACCTCTTGTTATGTCCTCACATGGCAGAAGGGACAAGCTAGCTCTCCTGGGCCTCTTTTATAAGGGCACCAGTCCTAATGGTGGGAGCACTACCCTCATGACCTAATCACCTCCCAGAGGCCTCATCTCCTAATACCATCGCCTTGGGCATTAGGTTTTCAAGATGAATTTTCAGTGGACACAAACATTCAGATCATATCAAATGCCTACATAATGAGATGGAGTATTTCTTAATATTTGGACATTTTAGCTGCCCCCCTTTTTACACAAAAGGTGGACAACCTACCGTGAACACACAAAGCTGTTGTGCCTCCTTAGATCCTACTCGATCAGTGGTAGACTAAAAGGCAGGGGCGGTGGTTGAGGAGCAAATCCATCCCTACAAGGAGAAATATTTTATTACCGACATTGTGTAGAATTGCCAACTTTGGGGTTTTGTTACTGTTTTTAAATTCTCTCAGACAATGTATCCCTTTATTGCCTGCACCTGGGGCAGACGGCACCTTCCACTCCAGCCTGGATATGCCACTGCACCTGATTCTGGTACCTGAGGCCCTCTTTTGAGAGAACTAAGACTCTTCTGACTTCCTCTGCATGACATCATCCACTGACAAGGGCTGTGACAGTAGCAGAGTCCCAAGCTTACTGAAAGTGGGAAAAAAAGTTGAAACTCGGCCCCCTCCTTAGCACTTCCCAGGCCCAGAAGTGCTTGTCCTGGAGTAAGGTTGCAAAATAAAACTGGGATCCCTTGTCCTTGACAGGTTTGCAATTGAGTGTCAGGCCTCTGGCCTGCCTTGTGTCACCACAACCTTAAATTTACTGGACTTTGAAATTAAGCTTTTGGGGGAAGGGAGTATAGCTCAGTGGTAGAACACGTGCTTAGCATGCACAAGGTCCTGGGTTCAATCCCCAGTGCCTCCATTAAAAATATGTTCCTCATTAAAACACTATTGTGAGAAAAAAAAAGAAATTAACCTGTGGACTATTTGCCCCTGAAGCTCAGCAGTTACAGAAAGGAGGAAACTTACATTTTCCTGGGGAATGGTTTTGAGCGATCATAAATCTTAGGTGATGAGGTCACAGAAATATTTGTGTTTAACATATTTAATCTTTGCAGGGTGAAAAGGGTGGCATTGGCCTGCCAGGCCCAGATGTTTTCATCGATACAGATGGTGCTGTGATCTCAGGTGCAACTTTTCATTGATTTGAATAGGGAAAAAAAGACAGGAGGTTGAATTCTATATCCCCCATAATTGTTAAAAGGACTTTGTCGGGCACTGAATGGCTGCTAAACCTGATACCCACAAGGGCCACTCGTGGGTCCTGAACTTGGGGAATGAAGCTAATGCCAATGTCTTGGGTAAAGAAGCCAAGCCCCACACTCCATGTTTGTGTTGGGTCTACCAAGACTAGGATTTGGGTCAGCGTGGGTCTGGATTTGCTAAAAATGGTTCATTCTCCTAGTGATGCCAAGGGAAGGATTTATACCCTCCCAGCTAGGCTAACTTCAGCCTGATACTATGGGCCATGTGATCCCATGTATGCTTGAGTTTGACAGTTTCATAGGAAGTAGAAAAGTATCTTTGGCTAGGAGAGCAGGTGGTCGTCAGCCTTCAACAGAATGACACACTGAAAGTTTGTCTTCACCTCTCCTTGTTCTAGTGACTGTGTGTGCCCAACTCTTCCCTTTGCCTTCTTCAGAGATCCAAATGCTCAGTGTCTCCAGCTACTTCTCACTTGACCAAAGGCTTCTAATATAGCACCCCTTCCACTGGGGTCTCCTAACCTACCTCTCTCCTCACATCCTCTCAGGCCTGTGCCCTGTCTGGTAAACTCACTGAAGCTGAGGTGTTAATGGCTGACAGTGGCTTCCTGTGTTCCACACTCAAGAATCCTGTGTATAACATGAAAAGTAGACTTCAGCACCATAACCCAAATGGTAGACATTGGAGGCATTACAGCAGATCGGTAGTGGTAAAAGAACCTTCCTCATGCTTACCAGATCTCACCACGGAAGGCAAGCCCTGGCCTGACCAGTTCTGAACACTAGTAGAGACTTAGCTCAAATAGGCCCATTATCATATGAGAGCATTAGCATCGGGGGACCTATGAAGGGCAAGAAAGGCACTTCTAACCTGAGACCATCTCCTAGCAACTCTTTTTAGGCATTTTGTGGCATTTGTGGGCCTCCCTTCGGTCTGCTTACTGCTTTTTTTTTTCCCCTTGCAATGTCAGGTTATCCTGGAGACCCTGGTGTACCAGGCCGCCCAGGCCTTAAAGGAGATAAAGGTATCCAGGGCCTGCCTGGCCCTTCCGGTGTCCCTGGATTACCAGCTATACCAGGTAAAACAAATGAACCCACCCCCTGCACAGATCAGTCCTCTTTATATTTAGGGTGTTGCTGTTTCCCAGACTCCAGCATGCCCTTTCTCTATTTACTCTTAGAGGGAGACACCTGTGTGTTTTCTGCCAATGATGCTTGGGGCCATTCATTGCCTAGGTTAAGCACACTCTGGTGCTTAGCATCCCCTTCTGAACCTCTGGTCTGGTCCATACCTAGCCAAAGTCAAAAGAAAGGTAGACTATAGTCAGTAAGCTCCCCACAGCCAGCCCAAGGCTAATGTAGATGAGGACAGGGCCTGAGTGAGCAGCTTTCCTCTGACCTGAATAATGTACCGTAGCTAGATAGGCAGTCCCAGATCATCACTGAGGTTTGCAGCAACCAGAGGAAGGCTGGGTTGGACAGCCAGAGCCCTGTCACTCTTTTGTGGATGTGCCATCCCAGCTGATGCTTGCCACAAGGCACTAACAAAAGCCCAGAGGAAAGTCTGTACCCAGACCTTCACTCTGTGCTTAACCCAGGCACTGAATGGCCCCAGCATCCTATGAGTGACACCCTTGAAACCATCATTGGAGGAACACACCTAGATGTCCCCCTGTAGGAGTAAACAGAGAAAGGGTATGCCAGAGTCTGGGAAACAATGATGTCCCAAATATAAAGCCTCTGACATTACCTTTCAAGACACCAGTATCTAAATTCCTCAGAGATGGGTCTCTGTAAGGACACCAGTGCTTTTAAAACAGCCCCTTGGAGGAGGTACAGTTGATCCCAACACCAAGGGGGAAATCATAGAGAAGTAGGAGGCTAGAGACCCACATTTCCCTCTCAGGTTTGCCATGGAGAAGTCCTGTGCCCTGGACCATGTTTCTGTACATCTTTGAGCCTCCATTTCTCAAGAGATTAGGCTAGATGATTCCTAAAGACCCTTCTAACTCAAATGCAGGAGGAGGGCAAATGCTTTCCCAAATTCTCCCTTGGAGTTAGTTTCTATCATATGCCATTGATTGGAAGACCCCTGGAGAAGATGGCGATGTGCTGAGCATTTTTGTGTGGGCTTATCCTTCCAGGTGTCCCCGGTGCTCTAGGCCCCCAGGGAGTTCCAGGCCTGAAGGGGGACCAAGGAAACCCTGGCCGCACCACAACTGGGGCATCTGGCCTCCCTGGCAGAGATGGTTTGCCAGGCCCACCAGGCCCACCCGGCCCACCCGGTAAGTTGTTCATTTCTCTCTTTGGTCTTGAGAAACAGGTGTGATCCAGACTCCAGAACAGTCCTGATTTATGATGGAGGGAGCATTTCACAGGTTAGGGACCACAGAGATCAGAGTGTTCATCAAGGAATAGGCAAGCTATGGCCATATTGCTGCCCAGACACAACCCAGTGCCTTCCGACCTCTGTAGTCATTTCGTTTCCCCCTTCACTGTTCTCAGCCCCTAAGCCTGTGGTCTTGTAGCTCCCAAAGAAATAGCACTGGCTCTTACAAGCTTTTCCTGGTCCTCAGGGCTCTGGCAGGGTAGGCTGAGAGCCAGAGAAATGGGAAACCAAGCCTGGATCCTCAAGGTGGCTGCTAAAAGCCTCCACAGGGCTTATTCTCCTTAAATCTTCTACCTGAGTTTGGGATTCTAGATTCTAAGAAAAAGGCTAGAAATGTGCCCCGTATGTTTCTTTGTAACCTAAATCCCCTGACCACTGCAGCTGGTTCCCAGTTCCTCTTTTGTCCTAAGAGGACTTGCTGGGATCAACATGGGGACTGCTGAGTTACTGAAGCTGCCTTGGTCATTCCTGTATCCCCAGTGTCTAGTCCAGGGCCTGGAACATATTAGACTTTCTGGAATTAGTAGTAGAGTGAATCAAGCCACCAGAGAGTAGACTTGCTACAGACTTCAGGTCCCTGTGTTGGATTTGGGGGGGGGTGGGAAGGGGGTGTCTCTGCTCTAGTGGTTGAGCTTTGGGGACCCTTGGTGACTGAGTTGATGTGCTGAGTCAAATGAGCCCAGGCTCATGGAAGTTGCCATTCTTTTCCATTTCTTTTTTCTGCAGGTCCAGCATTTGAGACTAGAACCCTACAGAGCACAGAGCCAGGGTTGCCTGGTCTCCGAGGAGAACGAGGTCCAAAGGGAAACCCAGGCCTGAAAGGAATAAAAGGTGATTTGGGCCCCTTAGGTTTCTTTGTTCCCCAGACTCCTTGGAGAGGACCCCCTGGGAATGAGCCAACCAACAGCCTTGGAAACCTGAACAGAAGCCATCTTGGATCTTGACTGGGGATTGGATTAGAGGATTGTTATAAGTGATGTATTTGGGGCTCTAAGACTGAGACTGGCAATTGAGGTCACACAGGACAGAGTGGCTCCCAGGCTATTCTTCCTGCCCCCTCCGCCTGCAGAAGCTGTTCTGCACACTCTATGACCCCTCTCAGTTTGTAAGGCCAAGGCTGGAAGTCGCTTATCATTATCTTGAGCCTGAAGGAAAGGGCTCTGAACAGGTCAAGACGTGGAACTCTGAAAAGAGCCAGTTGGCTCCAGGAAAGCAACTCCAGTCCCCACTGACGTTGCAGGACTGACTGATGACCCCAGCCTTCGGCTGCACTGCTCTCGCCATCTTCTTGCCGTCATTCCTCTGTTTCATGCTCTAAGGAGAAGATGCTAAAGTGCAAATAAATCAATTCATTCTAGTTCCAGCCCAGGGCCGGGTGGAGGAAGAGGTGAAAGTGTCAGCTGCAGAGAGGTTTGGAGGTGACCCAGTGGTTTCAGGTTCCTGAAGTCTCTCCCCTTCTCTGAAGGAATGAACAGCTCTCCTCACCCTCAAACAAAGAGGATTTAACTTCCCCCTCTCCTTTCTTATTGTCCTATCGTAAAATGTCACTACCTAAGCAGAGGAGCTAGTTCAGAAGTTTCTGAAAGCTCCATCTCTGCTATCAGGTCCAGGGAAGACTGGGGGGAAAGGGATATTAAATGGCGAGTCTAGACCTAAGATGTCAATGTTGGCCCTTCACTGACTCACTACAGAGCTAGTGTGCTTCTTAATACCATTCTCAGACTTAAAACAGGGCCAGCTCCAATGCGTCTCCTCCTCTATTCCCATGGGGCCAGAAGGTTCTAAGTCTGAAATAGTGATAGTGATTTTCAGGTGATTCACTGGACATGAGAATCACCTAGGGGAGATGATGACAAATTAGATCCTTGGGTCTGGCATCCTGAGAGTCTGATTGATTAGACCTGGGGTGAGACCCAGCAAGCTGCCTTATAAACAGGCATCCCAGGTGAGTCATGCAGGAGGTCCACTGATCACACTTGAGAAATGATTATTTGGAGAACAGATTGTTCTTCCAGAGTTCTGGGGGTTATCAATTTTCTAAATTAAGAAAAGGCCCTTCAGGATCTTAGGAGAACTCAGAGTCACCTGTGTTGGCCCAAAGTCTCATTTTCTAGACTGTAAACATGGAAGGTATAGGTGGCTGGGCTGTCTTGCTAGTGACTCCTTGATATCTCTTCAGAGATGCTTTGCTGAAATCCCTATCTTCGGTTTATTTGACATTTGTCTCTGTGTACAAAAGACAAAGGAAAGACATTTTGATGAACAGAACCTTTGAGTGCATTGGATTCCAGAGTCTCAGCTGGTTAATGTAGGTCAGTGGTTCTCAATTCCAGCTGCACATTAGATTCGCTGATGGCTGGGCCCCACCCAACACTAATGAAATCCAAATCACCAGCACAGATGTACTTTGTTGGAGAGTAAATCTAGTTCATTTGAGCCTGTCCTTTGCAGGCTTCCTGATTCCCTCCATGGAGTTGTTCAAGTCACAAATTACCACTGGCAGGTCTTCCTTCTTCTTGGAAAGATGGCCCGCTTTGTTTAATGTTGTCTTTTTTTTCCTCCAGGGGACTCAGGTTTTTGTGCTTGTGATGGTGGTGTCCCTAACAGTGGACCACCCGGGGAGCCAGGCCTGCCTGGACCACCAGGTCTCCTGGGTCTTCCAGGCCTAAAAGGAGCCAGAGGAGATCCAGGCTCTGGGGGTGCACAGGGCCCATCAGGAGATCCAGTAAGTCTTACCAAACTTTGACCCTGGAGGAGGAAATGGGAGCTTTCAAACGCCCCTTACTCCTCACCCATCACTTTCCTAAAACACATAAAAGAACGATGGGGATAAAACCAAGCTGCCAGGTTTCGATCTGTAATATGAAGAAGCCTATTGAGATGATCTCTAAAGTTCCTTTCTGCTCTAACCTACCTACGTTCCTGCCCTTCCTCCCTTTCTTAATCCCTCCTTTCCATACACAAAACCATTTACACTTGCCTAGCACTGTGCTGGGCCCTGAAGATAAAATTGGAATTAAGGGGAGGGTATAGCTCAGTGGTAGAGTGCATGCTTAGCATGCATGAGGTCCTGGGTTAAATCCCCAGTACCTCTGTTTAAATAAGCAAACAAACAAACTTGATTACCACCCCCCCAAAAAAATCCGAATGAAGACAAGATTACCATCCTCAAAGATTTCAAAATTTAGAAAGAGTAAGAAAATAAATGAGTAATTATAATCCAAGATGATGACATAATCCAGTGTCCAAAACTGCCAAAATATACCCAAGGATTTTTCTAGGTCAGACCTATGCGAAGTACCAGAATCCTATGAATTCTGCATCTCCTGATCACTCTTTTTTGTCTTTTTGTCAGGGTTTATTTGGGCCTCAAGGTCCGGCCGGCCCCAAAGGAAAGAAAGGGGAACCAACTCTCAGTACAGGATCAGGGATGCCAGGAGATCGGGGTGATCCTGGCTTCCAGGGGCTCCCTGGGGAGACAGGAGCCCCAGGCAAGGATGGAATACCAGGTTTACTGGGTCTGCCAGGCCTTCCGGTAAGTTGATTGTTCCTGGGTGATTAGCTCTAGAAATCCTCACACCTGACTGGGGCGGGGGCAGGGGGGTTCTGATGGCTACTAGACTGTGAGACAGGGCAGAACAGAGAGTCCAGAACATCTCTTCCCACCACTGCCACTAACACTTTTTGCTCTGTGCTTTTCCTTTCTGTGAAATGGGAACTTTTTTCTCAGAATGGGTCATTGGCTCACTTGATAAATGCTGGTGACAATTGACCATATCACTTAAAATGCTTCAGCTTCTCAGGCTATTCCCCTGGCAAGTAATCTAGCTGCTCTCTGTGACCCCAAGGGTAGTTATCCTGCTCCTGTTTATGGCCCCCCTACCCTAACCAATCTAGAACATTCTGTATTATCAGATCACCTGGTGTTGACAAGCTTCATTTCCATTAACTAAACTCAGAGAAATTGATTGATAAATTAGAGTGACAGGGAATTTTAACCAAAAAAAAAAGCATTGGTCATACTGGTTAGTTATTTCTGTCCTATGGTCAGAGAATTTTCCAGATAAGTCTCTAAGTCAGGCTTTCATTCTTTCTTAATGTGTTATCCAGGGTGATGGTGGACAGGGCTTCCCAGGTGAAAAGGGGTTACCAGGACCTCCTGGTGAAAAAGGCCGTAGTGGTCCAATTGGCCCCCCAGGAATTGGGCTACCAGGATCTCCTGGACCTCGTGGGCTTCCTGGAGATCAAGGAGTAGATGGATTACCAGGGCAACAAGGCCCCCCTGGGCTTCCAGGTGAGTCAGGGAATCAGATGTCTTTGGGCTTGGAAAACTGACTCCTGAGTGTAGATATGGCCCAGATGCTTGAAATGTGTCATAAGAAGACTGGTTGTAATCCCAACTTTCGATCCTCATGAGGGTTTTCATGTGGAAAAAGGATCATAATTGCATTGTGGTACAGTTACACACAGAACACTATAGATTTCCGCTGTACTTAGTGAAAAACTTCCTAACAGAGCAACCTGAGAAGGGTAACAGAGCTGCCTTGGGAGGTTATGAGCTCATAATTCCTGGAAAATTTCAAGCAGAAGCTGGATGACCATTTATTACGAGTGCTATCAAGGTAACGAGTGGAGACTGGACAAGATATCCTTTAAGGGGGATGGTAATATCATCAGCAGAGAAGAATCTTTCCTTAATTCATGAGATCTCAGACTGGGAAGAGACCCTAGTTATATGTAGTCCAATCTCCATTTCATACCTTAAATCCCTCCCATTTATTTAACTTCTTTTTCAACTTGAATTTCAGGAATTACAATGATCATTATAGATCATTAAGGTGCTATGCTAATAACTTGCCTTATAGATCATTAAGGTGCTATGCTAATAACTTGCCTTCTTCCATACAGCTCACATAGTTCTTGATCCCAACTTCTATGTTTCCACAACTTCTATGTTCCCATTAGTGGTACCACACTGCTTATAGTCGGCTGAAGTTTGGAAACTTGAAATTTATTTCAAGTTCTTCATTTGCAGTACTTCTTGCAATCTTTCCTTCCTCTTCTTGGCATTAAGTTCTCATTATCTCATGCCTAGCTTATCAAATACCTGTATGCTTGATGGAATACATGGATAGATGAATGGACGGGTGAATGAATGACAACAACTTCCTAAGTAGTTTATCATCTCCTACCTCCAGAGTTTCCCTGCTTAATCCCACTATGAACACTGCTGCCAACTTAATATCTGTAAAGGGGTGATACCATCATGTTACTCCCCAAGTTCAAAGCCACAAATGGTCTCTACTGAATAAAGAATAATGTTCAAACTCCTGAGGCAGTTTGGAGAATTCAAAAGTCCCCAAACATGGACACAACCAACCTTTCTGGCCTGACCTTATCTTATACTCTTCATGTAAAAACAAAACAAAACAAAGCACTAAGACAATGGTGTTTTTCATTGTCCCCAAACGCATTATGTTCATTTCCAACTCCAAGATTTTGCACATGTTGCCTTTTCTGGAATACTCTTCCTCTTGTCTCTGTGTAGTCACATCCTAGCCAGTTTTCAGGGTTCAATACAAGCCCTAATTCTTCCACTAAGCTTTCTCTTGACCCCTACAGTTTATTGGACAGTTAGATTATGTATTCCCTTCCATTAGTACTTTTACTTTGTCCAGCTGCATTGTAAGCCTTGGATCATACTAAGGAAGGTGAATAATCCTTTTTAGCATTTCTCAACCTGCCTAGTATAGTGCAATATTCCATGGGAGACTAATATACACTTATAGAGGAAAGGGCCTTCCCAGTAACCAAGGGGCTTTTCCTTAGACCTGTTTCTCCTCTTTCTATGTCACCTGTAAGGATTACAAAAAAGAAGACAGATGTCAGGTCTTGTAAAAATGTATTTCTGTTAAAATATACTTTTATGAATTGGTATAATAAGGATTATGGTACAAGTTAAAAATTGATGATTCAGGATTCTCAAAGCCAAGTCAGTATTTCAGTTCACGAATTCTTATTAAGGCTGTAAGGAATTTTAACAAATGAAATTATTCTGCCTTTTGGAGGCCCTGGTGTCAGCTATAGCTTTGCTTCTACCTCTGTTCCAAGAGATGATATTCACTCATGGTCATTCCACTGCCCCTTGGCCAACTGGGTCTTCATTCTAGCTCAACCCATTTTGCAGGCCACTAGGTTTTAAGCTGAGTTCTATTACCATGGTACCTATAAACTTACACACACTCAAATCTGGATATTGTCAGTATTCCAACTGCTTGAAAACAGGCGGAGTCAACAGAAGGAAGCCCATGGGACCATTTCTGTCCCAAACTTCACTACCCCTGGACACAGAAAGTTCTCAGGAATACAGAGATATAGAAAGCAGTAGCCTGGGAGATGTCTTATGCAGAAAATGTTCTTGTTGCAGTGCCAAGACTTTCTAAAAAAATTACTTCAGTTAAGAGCATTAGCTTTCTTTCTCTCTCTACAGCAACCAGATATAACTCCTCGAACTAGCTTGCTTTCCACACAATTTTTAAAACACTCAACCTGTGGGTCCTGGGCATTTGCATTGTGGCCATTACTGCTGCCATGAAAAATGAAGATGCTGTCCTTAAATGTACTCACTCCAACCAGTGGTGGCTCAGGCGAGGACAGCTGCATTGCCAGGAGAGGGAATGGAGTCATCTGAAGCCTTTCAACCTAATCATGTGAATTATTACAAACCCTGGGCAAGCAGACAACTGGCTGTTTCCAAAGAGGCTCTGGTCCAGATGCTCATAGTAATCCATCACCCTGGTTATTACTGCCGCAGCTCCTGGGTCCTTGATTCCGTGTGGGTGCCAGCTACAGACAAGACTTCCCTTGGGCCTCAAGGAACTTCCATCCTGGTTTAATTTTCTTCTTTACTTGATTGGTCTAGGTGACTGCTGCTGCAGGGAGAAGGTTGGCACAGGAGACTTAGACACAGAGGGAGGTGAGAGCTAGCCAGGTCTAGAGGTGCTCAATCACCCATGGTGGCAAATCCCACCTTCCTGTTTGTTCACTTTATCTTAGACATTCACAATGGCCTGAGCACCACACTGGAGCCTCGGGTTGGGGAGGGATGAGCCACAGGCTGGGGTGCAAAGGCTAATGCTGACACTGCTTCAGAGGCTCTTTAGCACACCCCTCCCTGGAGGGAGGGCAGAAGGAAGCGGGCACGCAGTCTCTGCAAGGGGCCGAGCTTGTTCACCATGCATGCTGATGGCTCAGCTGATCTCTACCTTGAGTGTCTTCATTTATGAACTTAACTGAGGCCATAACTTGCCTTGGGAGGGACCTGCAAGGATCCGCACAGGTCTGATATTTATTCATTGGACCCAGGAGACACCAAGAGGTTAGAATCTTGATAACCAGAAGTGCTTTTTTATTCTGAAGATGAATTTTGACATTAATGGCAAAAGTTCTGAATAATCAGGTCATTTATTGCACTTATAAAACAGAACATAGGTAGAGCTGATTTCTACACTTTGGGGGAGACGGCTCTGAATTCAGGGATGTAAAGTGAAAGACAGGGACTTAAGCACAAGAGCCAGATAGCAGTATGACTTGAAGTCCTTACCTTCTAACCATTTTGACTCTCTGCCTGCAATACACAAGCGTGGTGTGTTGCACAGGACTGGTCTGAGGCAAAAGAGAAGTGTGTCTTTGATTTCCTCTGGTTTATACTCATCTTCCCTTTTCTCATTATTTTTCCTGCCCTGGATCCTTTGCAGATGCCTGTCCTTGGCCCTATGCCCCTAAAGGTTTTATTTTTCTCTGGCTATCAGAGGTGACAAGAATCTATGAAACTGGTACGATAACTTGAGGATGGATGTCTTTGTGTTTGGACCTGGCCCAGAGATATTTTTCCTGTACCCAGTTTGCTTTTTAAGACATAAAGCAATGAAACGACAATGTTCAACACACTGGAGCCAGTCTGGGCAGGAGAGTCATCTGCAGGGTCCCTCAATGATACCATCTAGGGAGGCAGTGCTTCAGCCTGGTCAAAGCCGAGCACAGGATTGGCAGCCCTCTCCCAGTGAAGCATCGCATCATGAGATGCTTGCTCATAGAGCATATTTCTTTAGTAGAGAACTAGCTCCCCAAAATAGCTCCATCCTCTCAATATCTGGCAGGATGGAAATAGGTGTGGCCATCTATGGAGGAAGATCAGGCTGTGGCCATCTCTCCACCTTTGAAAATATAACTATAAAACCTGGGGTTTAGAAGGCAGAAAGTTGCTGCCTGGGCTACAAAGTAGTGTCACTAACCTGACTGAAGTAGAATCCAGAGGATGGCCTTGCTGGAGCTTTTCTGAATACTCCTCCTTAAATAAGATAATTTTAAAAAATTGTATCCTTTGAGCACATACCAGGGATTTGAAAACCTCATATTTCTTTTATTTGAGGAACTTAATATTTGAGGACCCTGTTCCTTGACTATTCTTTTCTTCGAGTCTGTGTCAGTTAAGTTTGGCATGTGTTTCTTTACCTACCATCCAGTTTTGTTTAAAACACACACAAAACGCTAGTAAGTCTCAAGAAGAATCTTACTCGATTACTAGTAATGTGTTTTTATTTATTGAGGATAGGTTTGTGCTAAGGACTGTGTTAGGTTTAAAAATTAGAGGATTAATTCTTCTTTGTTGTGTTGTTTTTATTTATTGAGGATAGGTTTGTGCTAAGGACTGTGTTAGGTTTAAAAATTAGAGGATTAATTCTTCTTTGTTGTGTTGCTTTCATTATTGAAAATAAACATAACTTTGTATTTGGAGAAAAATAGCTGTTAGCACTATTCCATATGTAGTCCTCACAAGCACCATATGAGATAAGTAGCTCCCATTTAACACTTGAGGCTCAGAGAGGTTGAGTATATTACTCATACAACTGGTTAGTAGCAGAACTAAGATACAAGCTCAGGTCCGTCTGGCTTCAGAGCCCAACCTCTTAACCAAAACATTATACTGTTCAATTCCCAGTTTTGGTTTCGGAATAGAACAGGTGGGCTAAAAATGCCATCAAGCCTTTATATTGAAAAACAAAAGTGGGAATGGGGGAGGAGTGCCAGTCCATTGAGTAACTCATCTGAATCATATGTTGTATACATATCTTTAAGAGATGTAGTTTGCAATTTAAGTAGGGGCAAAAGCTACAGCACTTTATTAGAACTGTTGACTCTGTGGCTTAAAGCAGAGCTTGGCTGATTGTTTTAATGAATAGGCAAGACTAATTTTAATTACCATATCAATTGTTTGTAAATGGCACTTGAAGGAACTGACTAACAATTTGTTCACCAGTATTTTATTAAACCTTCCCTCTGTGATCATATAGACTCTTTTAATTTGCACTATGAATGAGCAAGGAAGAATTTGCTAGAGGAAGGGCTATGTAGGCCAATTTCAATGTCTTGAATACTGAAATTGACCACCCCTTCTCCCTAGTAGCAGTGTTGACAGTTTCAAATGAGGAGCTGAGGGAAGGGTCACTGTCTGTCATGGCCAAGAGAGTGGCTGTCAGTGTTTGCCTGGTCCAGACTTATGGGTACACCTGACCAAGGACAATCAATAAGGTTTCAGTAGATCCCAAATGACGTGTGTCAAAAGAACCTGGTGGTTTGGGAAAAGCTTCATTCCAAGAAGAGAGCAGTCATGTGAATTTGAGGGATCTTGACTTCAAACACTTCAGTCTAGTCTTGTGGGCATAACGGACCCTTGGGACTAACCCCAAGCACTCATCCTAGGGAGGGGCTCCATCTGAGGGCAGGGCGAATAGGCAGTTGCCGTTGGCTGCTGTTCCTGCACCACGGGAAACTGCTAGAAGGTGTCATCCTGGCACTTGGACACTAGGAGCATTCTGATCTGTAAGAAATTGCACTAGGAATAACTCCCAAGAGATTATCTTTTTTTAAATTGAAGTATAGTCAGCTTACAATGTTGTGTCAATTTCTGGTCCAAGAGCTTCTGATGCCAGGAGTTTTCTGCATGGGCTGCCAGCTTCTGGGTAGGAAGACTAACGTAGCTGTTCCATTCGATGGAACGGGAGTCAAGGAGCATGCTAGAGGAAAATCGTCCCTGACTCAGTGGGTTCACCAGATGTTTACATGTTACCACTTTCAGGTGTCACCTTGCCTTGTATTATTCCTGGGTCATATGGTCCACCAGGATTCCCAGGAGCTCCCGGATTCCCAGGTATGGAAGGAGGGCAGAGAAAGCCCCGTGCACACTTGTAAGGGCAGTGCGCCAAAGAAAGCCAGTCATAACCCAGTAGTATATGGGGGTCCACATTCATCCTGAGAGGGCAGCCTTGAGGGCTGAGGAAATAGAACGGCTGCTGGAGAGGGTTGTGTGGGGAGGTAAGAATAAGAGAGGCCATCCAAGAGACTAGGATTCTTGACTGAACATCACAAATCACATCTAGCCACAATGACCTTCCTTTCCCCTTGCTGCTAACATTTGGGTTTTCAGGCCCCAAAGGGGCCCATGGCTTCCCTGGGACTCCAGGCCCGCCTGGACTGCGTGGAAATAAAGGAGAGCCCGGAAGTCCAGGATTGGTTCACCTCCCTGAACTGCCAGGTAAGAAAAGAAGCTTCTTCTCCTGCTTCTCCTTCTGTGTGAGTGTGTGTTTGGATAGTGGTAGCCATCCACCGGCTATAGGAAGTAAGGACTGCACTCTGCTATAAGTGGGATGGTTTTGATTTCATACCTGGGCAAGACAGAGCTTAGAGCTATAGAATGACAGCATCTCAGAGCAATAAGGGTCACTTGAGATCAGCTAAGCCAACCCCTTCACTTTCAGAGGAGGAAACTGAGGCTCAGATGAAAAGTGACTTGCCTGAGGTCACAAAACCGCTAGTGACAGAGCTAGGACTCAGCCCCGTGAACTGACTGCCAGTTCTACAGCAGTTTCCTGGATCAACTCCTTACAGGTCAGAGAAAGAGATTCAGATGAGTGAGAGTGAAGCTGTCATATTTCAGACCCTTTGCTTACACCCTGATGTTCCAACCTGAGCTTCATTGTTCCACACTGCATGAGTGGTTCTCAGACTGTGTTCCCTCAGCCAGCAACATCAGCAGCATCTGGGAACCTGTTAGTAATGCAGACCCCTGGCCCCTTGGCAGAGCTGCTGATCAGTAGCTCTGGGGGTGGGCCCAGCAAAGTGGGTTTGACCAAGCACCCCTGCCCCAGGTGACTCTGACCCATGCTCAGTTTGAGAACCATCCCTGCTCTGAGGCACAGGGCTCATCTTGGACCATGTGCCCTCAGGTTTGTTGGTGCCCCAGTTCCCTCTACCAACCAGGAAGAGAGAGGCATGATGGCAGATGTTAGACGACTCCAAAAGAGACTGGGCCTTTGACAGGCAGTCCTGGGTGTGACCTGTGCTCTTCGGTCACTGTAGAATCCCCAGGAGGGGTTGCTGAGCTCTGCCCCAGGCCCGGCCTCACTGAGCTAGATCGTCCTCCAAGTCACAGGGGGGGCAAGTTTCCCCAGAATAAGGGACTCCTGATCTTTAAGGGAAGTGACACACATTATTAATATGCTAGCTTTTGCAGTAGGAAAAAAAAATCTGTGTCAGAGTTCTCTCCCCAGACCTGTCAGCTTCTAAACCTCCATGGCCTTTTATTTTTGTCTCTTTACATTTAGGATTTCCGGGACCTCGTGGGGAGAAGGGCTTGCCTGGGTTTCCCGGGCTCCCTGGAAAAGATGGCTTGCCTGGAAAAGTTGGCAGTCCAGGCTTACCAGGTTCCAAGGGAGCTCCTGGTGACATCATTGGCGCTGAAAGTGGTGTTCCAGGGGAGCAAGGCCTCCAGGGACTGCCAGGGGACAGAGGATTTCCAGGAGACTCTGGCCTTCCGGGACCCAAGGGTGACTCTCTTTGCCCCATTTATCTGACCATGTACAGAAAGCCTTTCAGTAACACTTATACTTGCATGAATACCTGCAAGGATCTGGGGTGATGGATAAAGTAGGGGCTTAAAATGAAAAGCCATTTTGTTCTGTCCCTCCCTTTTCAGAACTTTTTCTTAAATCACCTTAGTCCATTCTCCTGTCTTAGCAATTCCAGATATAGCCATAACCAATAGATTTCTTGTAAAGCCTCTGATTTATTGCTGGGAATAGCAGTAAGGCCAGGGCTAACAAGACAGTGGTACCCAGGATGCAGCCTGGCCCACGATCTTCTACTGGAAGCTGGTTTGTTGACCAGTCCCTGCTGTGGATCCAGGCTGTGATCATCTGCTCCTTTCTTTCCTTAGGTTTGTTTGGGAAGTCAGGCTTGCTCGGCCCCAAAGGTGAGCGGGGCAGCCCCGGAACACCAGGCCGCGTGGGACAGCCAGGCCCCCCAGGATCTGGTCGTCTATTCGGCATCAAGGGCAAACCCGGGCTCCCAGGAGCACCAGGCTTTCCAGGCACTTCAGGTAGGTCCTGCAGAGGAGGAGGAGCCCCATCTTGACAGGGGCCCCTGGCACCCTGAGGGCCGAGAGCAGCGGTGTGACGCGGTCAGAGTCCACAAGGAGACTGACTTTCCTAACCTCTCAAGTCACCCTCGCAGTGCCAAGCAGAACCCATTCCTGCAGTTTAGCTTCCAAAATAGGACCACAAAATATGATCATTCCCCGCCCCTCCCCCATGGCCTCTGCCCCCTTTCAGGCTTCAGCCTCCCTCCTGCCTTCCTGCCCTTGTTGTGCAGGTGGGGCTTGCCCCTCTCCAGCGCCCTCACTGGGGCCCCGGGGAGCCTGCTTCGGGCCAGGGAGGAGCTGGAGCCAAGGGTGACGGCACTGGCAGCCTGCCTCTCAGGCCAGCAGGCCCCTGAGGACCCGGGGCCCAGGTCTCTTTGACTCCGCAGTGGGGCCTGACACGCCCTGGTTGCAGCCTAGGGTTTGCAGCCTGCCTTTTTCTCGCACCACCCTCCTCACTCGGCCTCAGTGACAACATCACCCCCTGACCCTGACCCCTGGCCTCCCGACTGAGGTTGAGTTTTTGCAAAGCCATTAATTTCCCTTCTATCCCCTTTGCCCTCCTGTGTTTCTGGGGTCTTCACATAGGCTGTCCAGGTGGGAAAACGGCACACCAGCTCACTGACTGACACCCCCACTAGCTTTGCCTCTAGGGAAATTATCTTACTATACCTGGCAAGGCCAGGGGTCCCTGAACTCATGCTGTGGGGTTGGCCCCCATTGAATTTCCTTCCCTTGTTGTAGAATCCCCTTCACAGCCTCCCATTAGAATCCTGGGGCTTGCGGCTACTTGATGCTTTTCAATGCATAGAAAGCCAAGTCAGCCATTCATTTAGGTCCTTAGGGGCCCGAATACCTCTGTCGTCACTGATTTAATCCTTTGGTTTTTTAATTTCCTTGCTTTGTACCTGAACATTCCACTTTGGCAGCAGCTCAGGAGGTTAATCCCATTGACCAACTTAAAGCAGGGCGAAAGAAGTCTCCGAATACCTAGGAGACCAAATGGGCCTTGGGGATTTCTACAGTGCTTGGCACTAGGGGGTCTTTCAACCTTAATGCCAAGGAACTGGCTGACTTAACTGCTTGCATGAGGGATTAAAAGGGCAGCCCTGTATCCGTGGCTCCCTGGGAGGCTGAAACAATGGTTCAGCTTTAACCTCTACTTCACCAATCGGCTCAGGAAACAGCCATTGTAGAGTGATTCAAACTGGAAGTACCAGGAAACTTGAGTCCACTTGCCACCCTGGCTTCCCAGAGCTCCATTCAGAGGCAGGAGTGGGAACCACATTCATAACAGGGAAGAGTTATGATCAGAAGGGGTTTACTCACCTTCCCCACCAACTATGGTTCCGTGTTGGAAGAAGTAACCATTGGCATGGTGCTCTGAGTGGTAGGTGCTAATGCTTCAGCCGCTAAGAACTCTGCCTGTTAGCAGTCTGCACAGGCCATTGTTAAAGGGCCGTTTACAAACCCCAACAAGCCAACCAACCATAAGCCATGGAAATGGGCAGTGGTCCAGATCTGGACAGAGCCTTACTTGACAGCTGTCCTGTGTTCTCTCTTGTGCTGATTCAGGACGTCCTGGAAAGAAAGGTCCAAGAGGCGAGATAGGTCCCCCTGGATCAGCAGGAAAGAGAGGCCTGCCTGGGTTGAAAGGCCTTCCAGGATCTCCAGGGCTGATTGGCTTCCTGGGGAGCTCGGGCTTGCCAGGGGGCACTGGGTTGCCAGGTCTGCCAGGTCCGAAGGGTAAGTGAAGCCATCAGGAAGGCACCAGTAGGTGCCCAAGAGGAGCTGCCATGCTGCCCAGCTGGCCCTCTCCTCTCTCTCTGTCTAGGAAATGGGAATGGGGAGGGAGATGGGCAGGGTTTTTTGTGGCAATAGAGTTGGACAAGGCCAGTGCTAAAGGAGGACCCCCACCCAAGGTGAGTCGCCCTCACTGCTAGCTGGGTGGAACACTGGGCTGAACAGCATGGGCAGGAAAGCCCACGACAAAAATAGCCACGCTGGGATCATTCATTTGCACGACCCCTAGTATAGAGCCTGACAGTTCTCATTTCCCAAGATCGTCCTGCTAGACACCAGAAGTTGGGCAGGAGGGGGTCCCAGGTCACACAACAGGTTAGCAACAGTGCCAGGCTGGAGCTCATCTCCCTGCCTCCTGGCCCTAGGCTTTCTTCTTTTTTTTTCCTGTGCCACACATGAGCTCTGACTTGGCCCATCATAAAAGGGGCACATGTCTCTTCTTTACTTTCTGGTGCTTAGTGCCATGTCCCTGTTTAGGAAAGTAGCGTAATGGGTACTGACTAAGAACTTGGGCTTTGGAGTTAGAGAAACATGGGTTTGAATCCCTTCTCTGCCACTTCCTAGCTGTGTGACTTTGGCTGAGTTAATGAACCTCTCTGAGCTTCTATTTCCTGGTATGTCAAACAGGGATAATGATAGAAGTTCTTGTTTCTCAACAGGGGAGAAGGGGTCCATTGGACTGATAGGTTTTCCAGGGATTCCAGGTCTCCCTGGTATTCCTGGTGCAAGTGGGTTAAAGGGAATTCCTGGGTCAGCTGGCCGAGTGGGACCATCTGGATGGGCTGGTAGCCCTGGTGAAAAAGGTGAGCTGGGGAACTGAATTCTAGAATTGCCACTCATGCTTCTCAAGGTACATTTTGTTTATCAGGTTTGTCATTCATGTGGCTTGTACCAACCCTGCGCTAGATCAGAAGATTTGGGGTTTCTGAATGAAGTCCTTTTAAACCAAAAGAACTCATGACTTCTGAGTTACCACCACATGTTAGAGGCCTTGACACACATACCCAGATGCTCAGTGAAGGAGGGTTTTGAGTAGGGTCTAAAGCTGCTGGTGGACCTCAGGCTTGTTGAAGGAGAGGATATTTACATAAATGCAAAGTTAGGCAAATGGGCAGGGAAGAAGCTGGAAGAGCCCAGAAAGGGGGCCTGGGGCAGCTTGGGAAGAGCTGATATGAAAGGTCAGCCCATGCCTGACCCTGTGTCTAAGCTCCCTCTCACACGGGTCTCATGACCTCCATCCCTGCAGGAGACAGAGGCGACCGAGGGCCAGTCGGGATACCCAGTCCAAGACCTCCGATGCTGAACCTCCTCTTCAAGGGAGACAAAGGTTCTCAGGGCTCAGTCGGATCCATCGGATTTCCTGGGCCCAGAGGTGCGGGGGCTTTGAATGGGCAGGAGAAACACCCAAGACAGGTTTTACAACCAAATTTGACTTCCTTCCCGAGAAGAGGCCCCACAGTACAAGACCTTCCCCCCCAGAGCAGCCATGTGGGTGGCAGTTGGGGTCCACAGAGGCTGCCTTCCCTGGGCCTGAGGGGTGCCTGGACTGTGAGATGGCCAGTTTTAATTGCCATGGTGGGACTGGGTTTTTGAACCACAGGTGGCTGTACCCCTGGAAAAGCCCGGCAGATAGTGGGGCAGGGGCAGTGAGCGGCTTTCCAGAAGGCACCACCTCTCACCCCCACCTCCACCCCCTAAACTAACGGTCCCCAAGCTTGTACCTTGCCTGCCTGTGACCAGGGCTCCTGCACCTTGGGAAGCAGCTTTTCTCTCGCCCAGAATCTTCCCAAGCTGTTTGCTTCTTTCCCAGGTGACAAAGGAGAGGCTGGCCGCCGCGGGCCACCAGGCTTGCCTGGAGCTCCTGGCTTTCCCAGCATCATCAAGGGACTTAGTGGGAGACCAGGCTTCCCTGGCTCCGCAGGACTACGAGGCTTACCCGGCCTGAAGGGGTCCCCCGGAATCACAGGTTTCCCAGGAATACCAGGAGAGAGTGTAAGTGTACCCAGACCCTTTGTTTCCACACCAAGGGATGGCCTCCAGAACAGACAGAACTTTCTCATCCCAGCCCGCTCCCCTGGCTCCCTCCGGACCTAGCCTCTCCTGGAGTCTGACAGGTCTTCCCACCCTCTCCTGAACAGCCCCTCCTCTGGGCTTTTGTTTATGCTGTCTCCCCAACAGAGCATCCTCCTCACAATAGCCGAATACCTACCTGCCCGCCCCTCCAGGAGTCCTTGAGCTCCGACGCGTTTGGTACCCTACACTTCCCACTGCTTTCACTGATCCTAGTTGCATCCATGTGGGTCTGATTGCCTAGATGAGATTGTTAAGACTGGAGAACAAGAACTTCCTTGCATGCTTTTTTGTCTGCATCCCACTGCCAGCATCCCATGTTGAGTTTGGCATGTCATCAGAATTCAGTATAGACTTCATGATGTTTTGATTTCAGAAAGGTCTTTGTTGCCTCCACAAGAGGCAACAACTGGCAAAGAACCAGAGCCAGTTTCTCTGGATTCTTAAAAGGCAGATTGGTAGAGGAGGCTTAGCAGTGAGACAGACTTGGGTTTGAATCTCCGCTCCATCACTCATTAGCTGTGGTTTTGTGTATACTACTCAACTCGCTGGAGCCTTGCTTCTCTCATTATTAAAAATGGGAATAATATTCAAACCTTCTTCTAACAGTAGCGAGGATTAAGTGAGATAATATGTGTAAAGCACTTAGCATTATATCTGGCACGTGGTAGGCTCTGAATGAATAGGAGCAATCATAGTAGTAGTATTGAAGGGACTAAATGAACTAGATCACAGGACATCTGTGCTCCCTGCAGGCAAAGTTCCTGTCCTTTCAAAGTGTCAGTCCATCTGGTGGAAAATAAACACACACACACACACACACACACACACACACACACACACACACACACACCTGAAGCAACTGCAAAAGAAAGAATTCTCAGCCTACTACTCACACACTAGGAGGGATGGAATCAAAGCGGGAAGGCATTCTGGGAGTGGATCTCAGCATGAGCAGTGGCTCAGAATCAGTAGATATAGGGGTGATGCACAGAAAACATCAAGCGAAAGCAGGGAGGTGTCCTGGGGAGTGGTTCAGTGAGTACAGTGACCCAGCTCAGAACTCAGACTCCCACCCAATGCACTAGGGAGCATATGTCTTTACTGGGTACATCTCAAACAAATCCAAACCATACCAGATGCCGTGGGAAGAAAAGTACCGATGACAGCAGACACGCTCGCCTTCTGGATTCAGATAGTTCGTTGAACATTAGCCAGTGAAGGCAGTTTTTCTTGTGAAAACCATGGTAGCATTAGCCCCAATCCAGATTCCAGTACCTGCACACATACAGCCTGCTACCTGGCGGCAGAAAGAGTGGGTGTTCCTCACGGAACCTGTGGCAGAGGGCTAGCCCCTTGTGGTGAGGCCACACTTTTTCTTGTGCATAATGGTTCCAGAGCTTTGGCATGGGCGGTGATGGCCAACTGTATGCCGAGCAGATCACATGCCTGGCTGTCTGTTACATTCTGTATTTTCTAAGAGACTTGCTAGAACATCCACGCCTTGATTTACCAAGAGTCCAATTTGGATAGGCATTGGGAAGGTATAAATGACAAAACAGGATTCATCTGCAGATCAAATCCCACCCCTCTAAGCCCTAAATATGCATTGCCACCCCTTGCTCATCACTTTCCCCTCTGCAGGATGTCCCCCTGCCCGTCCACCCCTGCCACAGAGTATGCGACAGACATCTCTCAAGCAGTGGCTTGGAGAAGGGAGGGAGAAGGTGGGGTGGGAAGCCCTCAGCACTGGGCAGAAATACCGATTCCCGCATTGTTTTGAAGGGTTCACAGGGTCTCAGTGGAGCTCCCGGGCTCCCAGGAGCATCTGGTCTCCCGGGTTTAAAAGGTAAGGAGCATTTTTCCCTTTAATGAGTTTTTCCAGAGTGTGGTGGATTTCCAGCAGGCCCAGGGCTCTCCTTGGGGGAGATTTTGTGTTTAAAGAAAGTGAGTTGATTTACATTTCTCCTTTTGGATGAACCAGCTTGGCTGGCTGTCTTTGTTCCTCAAAGATTTGTGACCACAGTAGTTTGACCCACCTGCCTTCCAGACCCAGTCGCAGAGGAGAAGCTTGGCTCTAGACAGTCTCTCTTTCTGATGATATATTTTAGGGCTCCTCTATCTTCTCTGCCCACACTGAGCCTAGTGATGTGTTTCCCAATGGACCTATGCTACGTATAGTAGCATTTCATGCCAGTAGCCTGGTAGCATCCCAGCACTTCATAGGTGCATAAAAGCATAACCTTTTACGAGTTTCTCTGGCTATATTGAATCTGAAAAGATTTTTTTTTCTTCAAAAGATCTCTTTGCTGCAAATTGAGCTATACCTTCTCCTGACCACTTGAACAATATCTTGTTATCCCCAGGAGATCAAGGCCAGACACTTGGAATTTCTGGTAGCCCAGGACCCAAGGGACAACCTGGGGAGTCTGGTTTCAAAGGTAAAACTGCTGTACTTTTGTCTCAGGTGTCTCACAGACTCCTCAAAATGGAGGATCGGAAAGAATTTTGGAGGCCAGCCCCAAGTTCTGCAACTTCTATCCAGTGCAGAAAAATTCCTACATATATCCACTCACAGACAGCTAACACTTTTTTCAAGTAAAACAGCCTCCTTTTCCTTCAAGACTCATAGACCTATGGGATAAGTCTAAGACCTTTAAGATAATGGCAGCCACCCCCGTAGTTTATAAAGTTACCTAAACTCCTCCAACAGTTCCACCCATTGCTCTTGCTTCTGGGAACACTCAGAACAGTTGATTTACTTTTCAATTGGGCAGCACCTTTCAGGTGTGAAGACAGCTGCCACAATGCCTTTCAGAGTTTCTTCACTGGTTCCAGCTCCCATGGCAGCTCAAAGTGGTGTCACCTGTCACCTTCCTGCTCCCAGACTCCCCCTCTCCCATGGAGGAACACACTGCCTGAAATGCGGCCTGATCACTCAGCATTTTTCTTGATTTTGTAGGTGCAAAAGGAAAAGACGGACCAGCTGGTGATGTGGGTTTCCCAGGAAACAAAGGTGAAGCTGGGAAAGTTGGTATTTCTGGAGACGTTGGCCTTCCTGGCTCCCCAGGTACCATGACACCTGACAACTTTATTCAGAAAAGGTTGGGATGAGTTTCAAGCCATGACCTGTTCTAAACTTCTGCCTTGTTTCCACTTGTAGGACTCCCTGGGATCACAGGCATGAGAGGAAATTCAGGGCTTCCGGGTTCTCCGGGCCACCCAGGGGCAACCGGGCCCCTGGGACCGCCTGGCCTAGTAGGAACCAAAGGTATTGTATTTGGGTGTATTTGGGAGCAGACAGATCCATGGAGAGCAGAGTTAGCAAGGAAGATCGTTGCCCTGGCATATGTAGCCTTTCCCTGACTTGGAGATTAGGCAGCAAGTCTGTTGGAGCTGGCAACTCAGGGCCTTGGCATTGCCACTCTGAGTTCTTCTTGAAGATACTACCTACCACCCTGCTCTGAAAGCTATATTGGTCTCTGATAAGAGCCAGGAAGACTCAGGGTGGAGGGTGGAGGTTACCAGTAGTCCAGTCTCCCTTACGGCATTAAATAATGCCTCAAGAAAGACCATGACCTTTACAATGCCCTTCGAGGCAGGACCTTTTGCTGACCCTTCATGATTCAGCATTGCTGGAGCCATTTCGGATAACTTTCCCCTCAGGTTTCCCGGGACTTCCTGGTTTACATGGGCTGAATGGGCTTCCAGGAACCAAGGGGACCCATGGAACTCCAGGTAAGCAAGATCCTCAAAGGCAAGGAGGAAAGCAGCAGCTCTTCCAGAAGCCTGGCAGGGGCTGGCCTTGAGTTCTTGACCATGATGTAACCCATATCCTTAGACTCCCAGATCTCCTCACCAGCCTCAAATCTGGGGTCCCTTGATGTGGGGAGGAAGGAGGATGGGGTTCGTCCTTCTACCTAAATGAGCTTTCCTTCCTGTCCTATCAGTCCTCTGCCTCTGGTGTCTGTCAGGCAGGCCCCTAGCAAGTGAGCTAGGCCTGAGGGCCTCACCCACAGTCAGTTCTGTCCACACATCTCTCTGTGTCTCCTCCTAGGACCTAGTATAACCGGTGTGCCTGGGCCAGCTGGCCTGCCTGGCCTCAAAGGGGAAAAAGGTTCTCCAGGAATTGGCATTGGAGCCCCAGGAAAGCCAGGCATGAGAGGACAAAAAGGTAGCCAAGGTAAGTGAGCCCAAGTCGGGCTTGGCTGGAGCCAGGGTTGGGGTTCATCAGGGCCATGTGGCTCACAGGGATGATCTGTGTGTGTCTTCATGTCTCTGGGGATCTCAGAGCCCAGTAGCACTGACTACTGACAAAGAGAGGGCAGACCATACCTAGGGCTTTGCTGAGGAGGGGCATTAGGGGGCAGTTCAGTGAGTCCCCTCTAGTCTCCAAATTCCCTCCCGCTCTCCCTTGTTAACCTCAGGGCCTCTTTTTCTCACTTTGCCAGAGCCTGGGTTTAATGGTCCTGAGGGACTGGACTTGTCCACTTAGAGGTTTACCAGAAGTTGCTCAGTGCCCAGTGCAGATGGCACTCCTAGGGTCCTGGGAAGACAGTGTGGCTGCTGGAAGAAGCCCAAGACTAAGAGGATAAATGTATCCCAAGGACAGGCACACAGCAAGCACTCAATTAGGATTTGCTGGGTTTACTAGCAATCAGGTTTCGCTTTAATCTCGGCCCCTGACTCATCACGTTGTGTGAAGTCCGTTTCTGAGCCCCCCTTGCCCCACCTCTCAAATAGTGAGAATGAATTCTCATTCTCTAACTCTCCTTAGGAATGCTCTGGAGATGCACAGACATCCCACACCATGTAGAACAGGAAATGAATTTAGTGTAGCATCACGGCTGAGAGTATGGGCTCTGAAGTCTGACTGCTGGAATCAAATTCCAGCTCTCCTTCTCACGAGCTACACGATCTTCAACGAGGAAGGCGCTTGCCCCTTCATCCTAAAGGAACCCTTAGTTTTCTTTTTCTGTAAAATATGACAAAGACAATCTACCCCATAGGTTTGGTGAGGAATCAGAGAGGAGTGAGGCATGTATAGGAAAGTACTTAGCACAGTGCAAGGCACATAGTAGTGGGTCAAGAAACACTGGCCGTTCTGTCATTGCATGTTCCCTGGGGGAAATCACGTTTGCAAAATATTCTGTTCCTCATAGTCCTGGGGCCTGACTTGGGGCCTGTGAGGAGCACCACATCATTTTATATGTGCATCTGCATGTTTGTGTAATGCACGTAGGTTTCCCAGGAACTATATTCATACATTAATTCATTTCCAGCTGCATTTTATATTAGGGCAGCTGCTGTCTCTGTGTTTACTCTTTCCTTTGTCTGGACCAACCTGTGCTTTTCTGAAAGCCAGCAGCTTCTCTGGAGTGAGGGTTCCACCCAGGTCTGAGCCTGTAGGGAGATTGTGTGGCTTCTCTTGCAGGAGACAGAGAAGCAGGGACCCGGGTGGAAGCATAGACAGGTTGCCTTTTCTGTTTTTAAACCTTGACTATGAATTCCTGGTCATGAACTTATTCATTGCCTCTGGCTATCTGAGGTAATAAAATCACAATTACAAATGCAGTAAACAGCACCTGTCAAGATGGATGCGGTTCAGGCACACAATGTTGAAGGAGTAAAAATGAAGTCACAGAGGAATACATTGGGTATGATTTCAGCAAATATATTGTTTGGGGATACAAATACACACAGTCAAAGTGGGATGAACAGTGAACGATGAAGACAAAATTCAGGAGTGGTTGCCTCTGGGAGGGAAGGAAGGTGGCAGAATCTGAAGGGCGTGCAAAGAAATTCAATGGTCACGCTACCTTTTTTCTTAAATTGGGTGGTTGGAACACAGATATTCATTGTATCTGGATTATTTTTTACATGTGATTTATAAATATTCTTCTATTCTCAATATCTAATTAAAATAATATGTTTTAAAAGAATACAGCAAATACCATACCCCACCACAGGACTCTACTCTTTGATTTGATCATAAAAATCAATATAAAATGAAGAGCTACCCCTAAGAAAACTTCCCAGAGCAACCCCTGTCCCTATAATACCTTTATCTAAATAACTTTAAAATATGCCACTCATTTTCATATCTGCACTAAATATTTAGAGGTTGTATTTGTATATTTCGGGGTTTTCTTTTAAGGCTCTGACACTGGAATTAGTAGGGAAAATATGCCGTCTTGCATTTTCATGTGATCATTTAAAGTGTCTTATTCTTAATCAAAGAAATACTTGAGCTTTTTTTTTTCGCTACCTGAGGTCAGTAGTATCTTTATTTCAGGTTTAATGATATATTGGTATAATTAAAAAATTAAGAAACATATAAAAAGAGGAGGCTCCAAAAATTGCCATGGGAACGAACTTTTTATAATCTGTGTGCTGCCCACACTTACTCTACTATATGTGGTGTCTTTTTTTATTGGTTTTGCAATAATTTCAGGAGATATATATATATATATACACAGACATATATATGGAGCTATATTTTCAGGAAAAAATACAATATGCCTTTTTCAGATTATTACCTTTGTGAAAAAGAAAAAATACTTCAAAGATTCATAAAGATAAAACTGACAGTGCTAAAAGTAGCACCATGTGGCTTTGCAACTAGTTTTTCTTTTTGTTTTTACTTTGTTTCTTTTCCAGACATAATAATTGGAGCCTTTTCTTGGATTTTATTTTTTCCTCCTCTATATCGCCTCCTTTATATCTATATTCAATTAATGAGCTGTTAAAAACACCTAAATTAACCAATCTACCATCTTTCTTTACAAGTTTTCATGGAGTTACTATTTATTAGTGTAATATGAGAAATTCGACATGGATACTTTAAGCTTTTCTTTTCAGAAAAATAGAATTCAGCATGCATATTTTGGGATTTTCTTGGCACAAATAATCTCAACCACCAGAACAGTTTAACAACCAATTTGAATCTATTCTCCTTCATTTGAATATCATCTAGAATATAGCAAAGTAATAAATACATTTCTTCCATGTTACAAGAATAAACTGGATTTCTACCTTTGTATATATGGCTCTGATGTGTTTTCCGATCAAGATTACCATCTATGTATTTGACGTGTGCATATTAAATAAATCTGTCACCAGGTGAAATTTTTGGTTTTGAACATAGTAGAAATCATTCCTCAAACAGAAACCACGTAAAGAGGTGTGAAAATCTGAGCAAATGAATATTCTGTATGTACTTTACTAGGTGGCTGTTCTCTTTGGCCAAAAAGAGGGAAGGGGTTTAAACAATTAAGCAAGCATTCAGCTAATACCATGAATTATCTCTGAGTGTTTTCCAGCTTGCCTGGAAGACCCAGAAGTCAGCCGTAGGAGCCACCGGGAGGCACGGCGCCCTTGCCACCTCCATTCTGCTCCAGCCGGTGTCTGTTCTGACTGATTGGGGCCTGTGCCCCATCTCCGTGTCAGCAGCAGCAGACATAACCGGATAACTTAATGAAACGCTGTGCGACAGGGACAATAGCTTTAACACTTTAGGAAACTTCAATTCCAGGTGCCATAGTTCTACTTTCTTTTCTTCCTGACTTGGGGGAAATCTGTCTAAAATATTTCCATTACCAGTGAGGCTGGGGAGCTAGAACTTTCCGAAGCTCTCTCTAGATTAAAGGCAGCGCTTGCTGCCAGCAGGGAGTCTCTGAGCCCCTGTCAGCCCTGCTGGCCCGCTGGCTGGGAAGGGAAGAAAAAGGGAGAAAGAAGAGCCCTCTGCTGGCCTTGGCTGGTCTGGCTCCCACCTTAGGGCTTCCATTTTCTCTGTGTGAACCTACATTTTCTCTGAGAGCACCTGGCCCTCTCTTGGGCACACAAAACCACTGCAGCCCCCTTTATCTATTCTTTGCAGGTTTCCCAGGGCTCCAGGGCCCCGCTGGTCCCCCCGGGGCCCCAGGCCTCTCCTTGCCCTCAGTCATAGCAGGACAGCCTGGAGATCCTGGGCGACCAGGCCTAGATGGAGAACGAGGTAAAGACAGGATGCCCCAGGAGGGCTGGCCATCACCTTTTGTCTGGAGTTTGGGGAGGTCCTGTCTACAGTCCTGCCACATCCCCATTGCTGGACACGCATGGGCCATGTGGCCTCACAACCCTCCCCCGGCAGAGATGCAGGGGGCTGGGGTGGGCTGCATTTGCTAAAAAGGTTTGGGAAGGTCTGGGCACTGGGGCCCCACAGAAGGTGAGGGAACATTAACTGCCCTGGGAATGGGCTTTGGCTTCTGAGCAGTCCCGAGGCCTTCATCAGTGGCTGCTTCCTCTCCCCTCTGTCCTCATCCCTCTTCTGATCTTATCCCCAGGCCGCCCAGGGCCCCCGGGCCCCCCAGGGCCCCCAGGTCCATCCTCGGATCAAGGTGACCCCGGAGACCTTGGCCTCCCTGGAATTCCTGGCCCTCAAGGCCCCAAAGGAGACCAAGGAATTCCAGGTTTCTCCGGCCTCCCTGGAGAGCTAGGACTGAAAGGTATGACTATGTGGCTGGCTACTGGGCCCCTTCCCACTGCACAGTCAGAGATGGCCGCTCCCTGCAGCCCTGTGAAGAGAAGCCTGCTGATAATGCTCTTCCCGCCCTCACCTCTGCCTCCTTTCAACCACCGCTGCCACCAGCACCACCGTGCCAGGCCCTGACTTGCTTTCCTTTGGACTTTGCCAGGCATGAGAGGTGAGCCTGGCTTCATGGGGATTCCAGGCAAGGTTGGGCCACCTGGAGACCCAGGATTTCCAGGGATGAAGGGGAAGGCAGGGCCAAGAGGTGAGTTGAGAGCATGTGCCGGGCTGATCCTGAGCTTGAGGGAGGGGGCTGGGGGTAACGTTCCTTCCAGAGTCACTGCTTACCCTGCCAAGAAATCCTGGATGCCTGAAGCAGCTGGATCCAGGTCCTCCAGGGAGGGAGTGTGTCCCCCTTGGCCATACCTCTGCCTCCATCAGCTCCCAGGACTGAAGGCCATTGCTGCTTTGCCACCGTGGCTCCTGCCACTGATAGCTCCTCCCTGAGTTCTTTCTGCAGGAGTGGGCCCTGGGCTTGCACTCAGCTCACCACTCACCCCATTTGCTCAATCCGGAAATGAAAAACCATCCTTTCCATACTTTATCACCACTCCCCTCACTCGCACACATCCAGTCTGTCAGAAAGCCGTGAGGGGTATGTCTTCTCAACGGGCCTCGCTTCTACTCCCATCTCATCACCTCCACCTCCACTGCCCAGGTGCAGCCCACCAGCATTTCTCACGTGAATCATTCCAGTGACCTGCGAACTGCTCTCCCTGCTTCCATTATGCACCTCCCCCCACAATCATTTCTCCACACAATGGTTAGAGAGCTCTTATAAAAACAGATGGCATCCACTAGCTTCCCATGGCATAGGAATAAACAACCTATGGCCATGAAGCCCTATGTGATGCCTCCCAATTCATCCTCATCACCAGCCCTTCCCCTCTGCTGCTGCTCACTGTGCTTTAGTCACACTGGCCTCTTTCAGTTATCCAAAAACACCACACCCTGGCTGGCCCCAGGACCTTTGCACAAGCTAGTTCTACTTCCTGGAATAATAATCCCCCACCTCCAGCTCCTCCTCATGCTTTAACAGGCTCAGCTTAACTGTCACTGCTTGTAAGAGGCCACTGATCACTCTCTTTAAAGCAAGTCCTCCACCCCGCTGCGCCCTCTGCTCTGTCACTGCACTGTCCATTTCCTTCAGAGTACATTTTACAATGTGCACTAAGATTAATGATTTTTGTCAGGTTATGCATTTTTTCACCTTTATCACCAGACCGTCATCTCATAAAGGTCTTACCTCTCCATCCCCTGATTTACCAGGGCCTGGCACATAGTAGGCACTCAAGAAATACTTTTTCAATGAATTAATAAGCAAATTGGCTTGTTGGGCTTCTGTTAGCCAGCTGGCTGGGTTTGGGGTCCTAGGCTGTGATGCAGACTGAACCTCCAGGGACCCACCGTGGCCACCTTCACTGCCTCTGCCTGACATTTCCATTTCTCCCACCTGCCCACAGGCTTTTCCGGCTCCCCAGGTGCTCCTGGACAAACACCAATTGCAGAAGCCATCCAGGTTCCTCCTGGACCCATGGGCCTACCAGGCATCGATGGCATCCCTGGGCTCCCAGGGGATCCTGGGGTTCAGGGTCCTGTAGGCCTACAAGGTGAGGAGGGTGATAGAGAGAAGGGACTCTTCAGGAAGCTGAGACAGCCTCAGCTGACAGGCTGAAGCAACTGGCTGGGAACCCCAGCTCCACGGCGGCACCTTCGTCCAGCGTTTCCTCAGCTCCTTCCCAAAGCTCCAAGCTTGCTGCCAGGAAGGAGGGCCAGCAGTTGTATTTGGCTTCAGGGAATGTGTGGGCAGAGCCCACTGGCTAATCCAGACAGCTTGTCCCTCACTAACGTGCTGCTGCGGGAAGGAGGGAGTGTGATGGGGGATGAAGAGCAATGGAGAAAGCCCTGGGCTGGGGGACAGGAAACCCAGCTTCTCATCCCAGTTTTGCCCCAACCAGAGTGAGTTAGCTGTCTCGCTGGGCCTCGGTGTCCTCATTTCGGGCATGGGATGCCAGCAGTTGCCCTGTATCCTTCCCAGTGTTGCTGGGAGGATGAGAGGAAGGGAGAGGGAATGGGACGTGAAGGGGCTCGAAAGGCTAAGTTCAGAGTCGGGTCCCCGGGCTGAGCTGCCAGGACATGAACTAAGGACCAGCCCAAGAGGCTCAGCCCTGAGCTGAGCAGGTACTCTAAGGTGATGGCCAGTGTGCCCTCTCCTGGTGAGTCCTGGGCATGACACACGAGTCCCCTTTCTCTAGGGAGGGCTCCTCCAGACCCTCCACATTGAGTACCTCACTGTGGACTTTCTCTCCTTGCAGGCTCCAAAGGTTTACCTGGTATCCCTGGTAAAGATGGCCCCAGTGGACTCCCTGGCCCACCTGGGGCTCTTGGTGATCCTGGTCTCCCTGGACTGCAAGGCCCTCCAGGATTTGAAGGTCTGGCAATGGCAACATTGAGGGCACAAGGGCTTCCATGAGGGTTTGAGGCTCGGGGGGTGAATCAGAATCGCAAATCTTAGAATTAGGAAACTTGGTGGTAAAGTTCTACTCTACCAGGAGGCTGGAAAACTGGGCTCTAATCCATTCACTCCGCACTCCATTCTGAGCCTGTAAAGGGTTAGAGTCCTATATTCTGGAAGGCCAGGGACTGTACCAAATAGTGTTCTGGGTTCTCTTCCAACTCTTAAGAATTATGACTCTCCACTATAGTGTGCCCCCACTGCCCTGCACCTCCCCTCTTCGACCCAAGGATTCTGACATGGATGGAAGGGGGATGGTTCAAAGGATAAGAAATTTTGAGATAAGATACGGTGATTCTGCTACTTACCTCCGGTTTTCTATGTCATGGCAGATCAGTTGTCCTGAGGCCTGGTGCGGGAGACGAGGGTGTGATTTTGCCCTGCTAATCCCAACTCTGCGTTCGCTGCCTCTGATTTGGCAGGCCCTTGGTTATCTCCTATGAGAGCCTGCAGCACTGGCCCAAGAAGTATCCCCCTCATCCCCTCGTAGAGAACCCAAGGCCAGGTAGCTGTAGGAGGGAAGCCGGACCGTGTGCTTTCCAAAACAGGACGCTGTAGCTGCATACATCTGAGTTGGCGTTCTAGCTCCATCACGGATGAGATGTGGGACCTCTGAGCCTCAGTTTCGTTATCCACAAATTGGGGTGATGAGGTTGCCGTCAGGATCGAGGGAGCTAACGCTTATACATGAGGCACCGAGCTCAACACCTGGCACAAGTGAGTAGCTGCTGTTATTGGCTGCACCTGGCTCACCCATTTTCCACTCTCTCCCTCTCAGGAGCTCCAGGGAAGCAGGGCCCCTTCGGGAGGGCTGGAATGCCTGGGCAGAGTGTGAGAGTGGGCTACACCTTGGTGAAGCACAGCCAGTCGGAACAGGTGCCTCTGTGTCCCACCGGGATGAGCCAGCTGTGGGTGGGTTACAGCCTGCTGTTCGTGGAGGGGCAGGAGAAAGCCCACAACCAGGATCTGGGTAGGTACCCGCTCAGGCAGCCAGCCAGCCCTGGCCATCTGTCCCCACAAGGACCACGAGCAACACTCCTCGCTCCTCCCAGCCCTTGGAGGGCCCACTGTTGGGTAGAGGGTTATGAGCACCAGTGCTGGATTCAAACCCTGGGTCTGCCACTTACTAGCTGCGTACTCTGGCCACCTTATTCAACCAAAGCTTCCACTTCCTCAATGGAACAAGGCTAATTCTAGTACTTGTCTCATAGGGTGGAGTAAGGATTTCCAATGCAAAATGTTTAGAACAACATTTGGCACATATTAAGTATCTATTAAACATCAGCAATTAGTAGTAATAATATGACACACGGGCAACAATTACCCAAGAATTAATTGAATTACCTACAGGTGTGTTGACTCTGATCCGCAGACTCACTCTATTAAACGCTGGTTTTACAAAGCAGATTAATTAGGGAGTCATCATTCAGTTTCTAAAAAGATTCTTTTCATTGGCCACTTCCCTGATTCATTGAAAATAGGATTTGATCAACAGACTTCAATGTGTGGACAGCGGTCCAGGATTGGAAGGAGAGGCATCCTTGCTCTGGGACAAGCAATTGGACATGAACCCAAACCTCCACCTAGTCTAGTCCTGGTGGCACCGGGGACAATCCCAGTCCCGCCCCTCAGCCAGACCTTACCTGTCCCTGCCCACCTTCTCTCCTTCCAGGGTTTGCCGGCTCCTGCCTGCCTCGCTTCAGTACCATGCCCTTCATCTACTGCAACATCAACGAAGTGTGCCACTACGCCCGGCGCAACGATAAATCCTACTGGCTCTCCACCACCGCCCCCATCCCCATGATGCCCGTCGGCCAGACGCAGATTCCCCAGTACATCAGCCGCTGCTGTGTGTGTGAGGCGCCCTCGCAAGCCATCGCTGTGCACAGTCAGGACATCACCATCCCGCAGTGCCCCCTGGGCTGGCGCAGCCTCTGGATTGGGTACTCCTTCCTCATGGTAAGGCCCTGCACCGCCCCCACCCCCAGTGTAAAAGCCAAGGGCAGGACGCACTGGGAGGGAAATCCTGAAATCAAATCACATGCTGAGGGAGCCCTGTGAAGCAAGGGGGCCAGGACATTAGGCCACATACAAGGCCCGTTTGTACTCGGCGGGTGACAAACACTAAATGTCACCCTAAAGGGTGTGGTACAGAATGAAAGTAAAAGTTCTAGGGAAGGTAACTTCAGAGTAAGAGCTATGTCTGCATCTGCAGTGGGCGGGGCCCAGGGTCTAAGCACTTTGTGGCATGTCGCCTGCACGCTCCCTTCTCTGGGGCACACCGCCAAGGGCTTGGTGCACACAGAGGGCTCTGAGAAGAACTGCATTCTGAAACCTGTTGGATTTTCCTTAATTCAGCCTGTCTCAGATTATTTGTCAGTGGAAATGTGCAGGGGGCACCCAACACACCTCGGAACTTGGTGGGACAACAGCAGTTTGGAAAATGCTGGCTGAGATGCAGCCGCATCCCCTGAGCAGTGGGTTAGGAGGGCACTGCGGAACTTGAAGAGGGCACTCCTGGCCCTGAGGCTGCGACAAGGGAGGATGAGCGCCCCTCCTCCTCCTCTCCTCACCCCCTACCCTGTCCTAAAACACAGCTTTTGGTCTGCTGGCTAGACGAGGGGGCTGAGCCAAGGGACCAGAGCTGGGGCGGCCCTGGGGGTGCAGCTCACAGCACCCCCTGTCTGTTTCAGCACACGGCTGCTGGCGCCGAGGGTGGCGGCCAGTCCCTGGTCTCCCCTGGCTCCTGCCTAGAGGATTTCCGGGCCACACCTTTCATCGAGTGCAGTGGTGCCCGGGGCACCTGCCACTACTTTGCCAACAAGTACAGCTTCTGGCTGACAACAGTGGAGGAGAGGCAGCAGTTTGGGGAGGAGCCTGTATCTGAGACGCTAAAAGCCGGGCAGCTCCACACCCGGGTCAGCCGCTGCCAGGTGTGTATGAAAAGCGTGTAGGGTGGCATCTGCCACTCTGCCCCTTGCCCTCCCCTCCCCTACACAACGGGTCACCTCACAAACCTGAACGGTCTGAAGAAGAAAGGCCTAAGCTCTTCTGCCCGTCTGTCAAGTTGTGCATTGGAGTCTCACTTGGGCTGGACTGCTGGACCCTGGTCACCCCAACCCTCAGACCCCATGGGTGAGCCCACCCTGCTCAGATCTGCTGTCCCATCTATTTCAGTCAACCCGGTGCTACTGTTTGGTTCGGTTACTTGCATGACTATTCATGGCTACCTCAGAAAGACCTAATGGGCCGCCACTTTCTTAGGAAGCTAGCTTTCCTCACTGCCTTGATCAGAAAGCTCTTTATGATAGCTAATAAGTCATTTCTTGATGTCCAAGGTCACTGCATATCATTTGGCTTAAACTAGAAGCCAGTGTTTCCACATGAAAATAAATTTCTCTGGCTAAACATTCATGGATGGCTCAAGCCTGCACAGGGCAAGCTCTCACTCTTCACGGAGACTCACTGTGTCTAGGCAGGCAGCAGAGCTGGAACGAGGTGCCAGTCAGTAGCCTGGGGTGAGCTCTGCCTCCTTCGAGAGTGAGCATGACTGGGCCCCATATTGCTTAGGGAGGCTGGAAGGCTCATGAACCTCATATGGCCATAGACAGATCACTTTCTCCTTGCCGGCTCCCTCCCCAGCCAGAGGCAGCCAACTTGGCCTGGTTCAGAGCAGAGCAGAGGATGCACCAAAGGTGGCCCGACCCAGAAAGGGACATGAGATCCGCAGCTCTTTCTCCCGGGCCAGGGATAGAGAGGAGGATGGGTAAGGAGGTGGGAATTTTGCTTTTGACTCCAGGAATGAAAAGGTAAATCCCTTGTCCCAATTTCTCAGAAGCCCCTGTTTATTCCAAATGCCATCCAGATGTGGCAAATCAAAGGTGCAGTGTTGCTTCCTTTGCATTTTGAGGCTATGAGAGACTTTCCATTAAAATGTCCATCCAATTGCCCTTTCATAGGTAGCCTGTTAAATCATTTTAATACATTTTTATGTGTTTAAAACCTCATAAAAATCTAGCACACGCCTCTCTTTAGCAGTTAGCAGGCCTAGAGCAAGCCTGAGTTAACTATAAAGTATACTGTATTCTGTTTCGGGGGATTTATTTTAACCATTTCCATTACTTATCAGTTTCCCAGAACACTTAGCTCTGTTGACCTGAGGCAGTTCCTTTCAGGTGATTCTGTTTCCTTAAATATTATGTAAACTGTGCCAAAACAGACAAAGCGTAATCAGTATAATCTGAACTATTGTTACCTTCACTTCCTGAGTAACAAGCATGGTGTCAGCTTTGTACATCACAAATAAAAGGAATTCAACATGAACATTTGACTCATTTGACATTGTTTGATGAAAACTTTCCTAAAGTCCATCTCACTGAAGTCCCCTTCTCACTGAAGTCCATCTTCATGAGTCCCCCCTCAGAGCCCTGGAGGTTCCTGTTACTGCAAGTCGAGCTTTATAACAAAACACTGAGGCGTGGAAAAATACAATTAAAGTCAAGGGTTGAAAATGCCTTGCACCAGGCAACAAATCCACAACCTGTTTCAAGATAAGCCTACAACTGTTTTTAGCCCCATCACATGCTAGAGTTCAAGAAAGGACTTCCCATACTTCTGGGGCCTCAGGGTCATTTACAGATAAATCAGAAGCAGAGTAATTTTATAGTCATCAAAATCAAACCTACAGGAAATTAAAGATGATTTAAAGAAATGGAAAGATATCCCATGCTTTCGGATTGGAATAATTAATATTGTTAAAATGGCCATACTGCCCAAGGCAATCTACAGATTTAATGCAATCCCTATCAAATTACCTAGGACATTTTCCACAGAACTAGAACAATCCTAAAAGTTACATGGAATCACAAAAGACCCAGAATTGCCAAAGCAATACTGAAGGAAAAGAAAGAAGCTGGAGGCATAACTCTCTCAGACTTCGGATAAAACTACAAAGCTGCAGTAATCAAAATGATGCGAAAACAGACATATGGATCAGTGGAACAGAATAGAGAGCCCAGAAATAAACCCACACACCTACGGTCAATTAATCTTTGACAAAGGAGGCAAGAATATACAATGGAGAAAAAACAGTCTCTTCGGCAAGTGGTGTTGGGAAAACTGGACAGCACCATGTAAAGCAATGAAGCTAGAACACTCCCTCACACCATACACAAAAATAAACTCAAAATGGCTTGAAGATTTAAACATAAGACAGGACACCATAAATCCAGAAGAGAACATAGGCAAAACATTCTCTGACGTTAATCTTAGCAATGTTTTCGTAGGTTTCCTAGGCAATAGAGATAAAAGCAAAAATTAAAAAATTGGACCTAATTAAATGGATAAGCTTTTGCATAGCAAAGGAAACCATAAATAAAACAAAAAGACAACCTACAGACTCGGAGAAAATATTTGCAAAGGGCACAACTGACAAGGGCTTAATTTCCAGAAAATATAAACAGCACATACAACTCAATAACAAAAAAAAAACCCAATCAAAAAATGGGCAGAAGACCTAAATAGACATTTCTCCAAAGAAGACATAGAGATAGCCAAGAGGCACATGAAAAGATGCTCAATATTGCCAATTAACAGAGAAATGCAAATCAAAACTACAGTGAGGTATCATCTCACACCAGTCAGAATGGCCATCATTCAAAAGTCCACAAATGATAAATGCTGGAAAGGGTGTGGAGAAAAGGGAACCCTCCTACACTGTTGATAGGAATGTAATTTGGTGCAACCATTATGGAAAACAGTATGGAGATTCCATAAAAAAATAAAAATAGCTACCATATGATCTAGCAATCCCACTCCTGGGCATATATCTGGAGAAAACTCTAGTTCAAAAAAATACATGCACCCCAATGTTCATAGCAGCACTATGTACAATAGTCAAGACATGGAAACAACCTAAATGTCCATCGACAGAAGACTGGATAAAGAAGTTGTGGTATGTATATACAATGGACTGCTACTCAGCCATAAAAAGAAGGAAATAATGCCATTTGCAGCAACATGGGGAGGACCTAGAAATTATCATACTAAGTGGAGTAAGTCAGACAGAGAAAGACAAATATCATATGATGTCACTTATATGTGGAATCTAAAAAAATGATACAAATGAGCTTATTTACAAAACAGAAACTGACTCACAGACATAGAAAACAAATTTACGGTTATCAAAAGGGAAAGTGGGGGGAGGGATAAATTGGGAGTTCGAGATTTGCAGATACTAACTACTATATATAAAATAGATAAACAACAAGGTCCTACTGTATAGCACAGGGAACTATATTCAATACCTTGTAATAACTTATAATGAAAAAGAATATATATATATATATACATATATATATATATGTATATATATATATATAAAACTGAATCACTATACTGTATACCAGAAACTAACACAATATTGTAAGTCAACTATATACTTCAATAAAAAATCTAAGATATAGGTGTATGTATTTGTATATGTATAAAATATATCCTCTGGAAGGATGAATAAATTGTTAACATTGGGAGTGTTCAGGGAAAAGGACTGACCTGTGGGAGGGAGGGAGATTTCCCTGAATACCTTTCAAATTCTGAACCACTGGAATATATTACCTACTGGAAAAAAAAGAAAAAATGGAATCTAAGGAAACAAGTGTTCACATATACCCACATACACAAAAGAAAAAAAAACCCACCTTGGTTTGGTGCTAGCTTTCAAACCACGCTTGCTGGCCTTCCTGGGGACTTGGTTGAGGATGGAGGTGAAATGCACATGGGTTAAGAAATCAAGGAGAGGAAAACTGGAAGATACTGCTGGGCCTTGAGGGCGAGAGTGGTTAGCAAAGCCTATTTGATGAATATGTGCTTTAAAATTTAGTATGTGGCTAGTCCTGAAATGGTTTGGAATTGTACCTGATGCACAAATTAAATGTCACCACATAAATAATTCTTCCCAATTATGACTGTCAACCAAAATGGAGTCTCACTTAAACAACTTTTTAATTTCCCAAACAAAAATCCGTAATTTAAGTCAGTGGCTGATAAACTATAGCCTATGGGCCAAAGCCAGCCCCCCATCTGTTTTTGTAAATAAAGTTTTATTGGATTACAGCCAGGCTCATTTGTGTGCACTCTGTCTGTGGCTGTTCTGAGGCTTCACCAGCAGAGATGAGTAGCTGTGACAGCAGGTATATGGCCTGCAGAGCCTAAAATGTTTCCTGCTGACCCCTGATTTAAGTGATCATGATTTGATTTAAGGACAGGGTGACATTTGACAAAACTATCAGTAAGAATGGGGACAGTGACCCATCAAATATTAAGGTTCCCTCAAACAGGAGGGAGATCACTAAGTGCACATCTGATGTAATTTCTTTGACAGGCTTTGATATTAATTATAATTATTTAAATACATATTCAAATAACTTAAGAACTTTTCCTCCCTGATGCAGTGATTATCACTTTATTATTAGAGCAAGACAACAGATTGCTTCTTAGTATTTAGCCCAAAGAGGTCACACCTGAAAGGGTGAAGAAGCACAGGGTCACCACCTCTGGTCTGCAGGTGCTGGAAGCAAGGTGGGAGTTGCTGTCTGTCTCCCAGACATCCACTCCTCATTTCAGTAGCGGAAGACTCGCCATGGCCATGTAAGAAGCTGGGAAGCAAGAGACGACTCCTAATCTTTCTCCTCCTAGATTCCACGATTGTTCTAGGTCTTTCTGGAGAAAGGGGTATTACTGTTCATTTATTTGGCTTTTTCTGAGAAACGGTGATTGGCTCAGTCATGATTGCTGTAGAGTTTGTATGCTGTTGGCATATACCAGGCACTTGCTGACTAGAAAAGTTGTATGTGATGAGTTCATGTTCATCTGGTGCCAGATGGAAGACAGATCTCCAAGCTGAGTTCCCACTATCCTATATGCTCAGGATCTCGAAATCTTCCTCCAGGTCAAACTCCTCTAGTTGTTCAGTAGAGTCAATGAATTCTATCAGAATACAGAAATGAGAAAGAAGAAAAGCTGGACACTTCGGTTCAAGCAATCAGTACATTACTTGCTAGTTAAGACCATGCATTTTTTAATTGCTTTGCTACAGAAAAGCTTGTGTAGAGGAGGCTAACAGGTAGGACCACTGCCAAGTATTAGCAATTCTCTATGAAGAATCAAAATAACCGGATTTGTTACATAGTCCTATTCACAGTGATGAAGATGAGGCTCTGGAAGACCTTTGAGGGACCTTTTGAATTATCCATTGCTTCTGATTTGCTCTCTGAATCAGGCCATGAAAAAAAAATTCGAGTCACTTTGATTTTGCACGGCACTTTTGCACAGACCTCATTTTCTTCTATTATCATTCTTTGAAATTGGTCAAATCAGTTTATCAGAAGATTGAAATAATCAGAAGCACCACTCCTTGATCAGTCCATCTGAGTAGAAATTTTACATTCCCCGGACAACACGACCCTCAATTGCTTGTCTCATAAAGCAACTGCTGTCCTTGGGTTTGCTGCCCAGAGAGCCCCTGAACAACAGCTTACCTGCCCCCGTGGTTGTCACTTCTGGCTTGGCTGGAGGAACAAAGGGAGGCCAGTGTGATGGATGTTTCTGAACTAATTCAAACATCCTTAAGTTTTCCTTTAGAATTTCCTGAGGAGACAGAAACAGTTGTTAAGCACTGCAGAGTCACAACACTTCTGTCCAACTGGCACCTCAAACCCTGAGAGAGTGGCCTGGTTGTTGAAAGGTGAAAGCACTGGCCTAGCAAATACACCCATCCTCTACCTGACCCATCTGAAGACCCAGGCCTCTTCAATTCTCCATACTGCTGGCCACAAAGGAAGGACACTGGAGAGAATATCTGATGGAAGGCCAGTACTTGCTGCCCACGCTCCATTATGAGGTTCAGGTCATATGGCAGTTGCACGGGACCAACTCAATTTAGGGGTGAGATGTTCCTGAAGTGTTGGCTCCTAAGAAATCCTGGGTAATCAAATCTGCCCCAAAAGAGTATTGGTTATGTACTGGCATGGTTTCAGTTTTAGTCCAACACTTATATGGCGTATGTCCTAATTTAAACGGCATCGTCTTATCAGAAAAGTTTCATTCTAACTTGAAATGTGATCTAAATCCAACTTTGCTGCATTCTGAAATGTACATATTGCCTTTAGAATATAATTCTCCGTTATCTCTCAGCTAATTATTCACTGGGTTTCAGATTCAGATGGGGACTTCAGTGTTAACTATGTGTTCACTTGTGAAGAAAAATCTTACCGCCTTACAAGAGGCTCTGGGCTCCCATCTCTACAGTCTCTTTGCTTTGCAGATAGGAGAACATCATGTCTCCTGCCACCCCATCCAGGGCTCTGTACGCTACTCCCTATGATCGCCCTTCCTTCTTTCACTAAGCATTTATCAGTGTCTTCCACATATTTGGCATGTGTTAGAAGTAAAGGATGAGGGAGGCACATACAAAGATTGTGAGCCAACAAAACGATAAACACCCTTTGACATAAAATGCTAAAAAGAAAGAATACCTTGCTTTTGTATTTACACAGATTTCTGCAAATTGTGTTTCCTTTAAGGTGGAGTATGCCTATATTTTATATAAATAAGACAGTTAATAGAAAGGCAAGCCCCTTAAAACCATAATGGAATCCATTAAACTGCCAATGGACCACTAAACAAATAGAAAAGTAGTTTCGTTTCTTGAACCAGCTCTGTGTTATAAACAGAATAAGGAAGAATTTAGGCTGAGTTACATAAACTTGGCATTTTTAGGTTAAAATGGTGCAATATTAGTTGAATATTTCATTAATTCATAGGCTTAATGAGAAGAAACATTTAGTAGCTAAGAATATTGCTCACTGGACATACTAAGCAAATTACAAACCAGACATTGTTTTGGTTCCTGCAAAGTTAGGTGCAGTTCCCCACGTCTTATTTTCTTTCTCTTGCAATAAAGTAGTGTCAGGCTAGGTTTATGTTACTATGAAAAGTTGTCTTGGAAAAGAATTATACTGAATAATGTCTGTTTTTTAAGACTAAGAAAAACATACATCTTTACCTTCTGAACAAGGCTACACCAGCTATCAAAGTCTTTTTCTTCTTTGCAGAAAAATCCCTTGGGGGAAAGCAAAAGAACACAACTTAGAACAGGTCAGGGGCACCAAGGCAGGCCCTCTGTATTGCAAGATGGAGCCAGCCGTTGGCCCAGAGTTGTGATGTAGTATGTGGGCCGCTCCCTGTGGATGTGTCCTCCCAGCAATAAGGAGGAAATACGCGTGTCTCACTTGGACATACACGTATTTGCCTATTCATATTGATACTCTCTCTCTCTCTGCTTCTCTCTCTTATTTTGCCCCCTTCCCTTTTACCCCATCCCTTTGAAATATAGTAATTTGAAGACCAGTCTCTAAAGCATGGGGTTAATTCCATTACATTCAGTGCACAAATATACCTATCTATAAAGAATAGCCCATTAAAATCAGCAAACAAAAGCCAAATGGTAATTTTAGCTAGAGACATTACTTAATAAGGTAGCTTTGACCTTCCAGAAATTATCTATTAAGATAAAGAACTGTCAGCCTCCTTCTCTAGCCTCAGAACCATCCTACAGTAGTGAAAGAACTGTCTAAAACAAGAGGAGGACTCTGTCAGCTCTCTGTCACTGGTCCTCTGACAATTGGGCTAAAGTGGAAGAGAGGATGCAGACAGGCCTTGGAACCACTGGCTACTCCACAGGCAGCTGCCCCCTCCATGTGTGGATAGCAGTCAAATTTCCAGGGGGGGAAACCCTGCAGCTTTCTGGACTGTGCGCACAGAGGAATGGACACTGTCCACCCAGGAGGTCTTGCCCCCTTATCCCTCCCTACCTATGTCCCGTCTTATTCCCTGTGCCTGGGTGGCAATCATTAGAGGGCAAGAATGAAAAGGGGGAAAGATGGTAATACTAATGATAACTAACATTTCTTGAATGCTTGCAACATGCCAGGCACTGTGCTCAGAGTGTTACACATAGCGTTCCTCACACAACCCCACAAGGAAGGAAAGATTATTTTGCCCACTGTAGGGATAGGAAGGCCAAGGCTCAGAAAAGTTAAGGGACTCCCCATAAGTCCACAGCCGGTAGGTGGCAGGGCCTAGATCCCAACCTGAGCAGTTCGGCTTCATGGTCTGTTCTTTCCCCGCTAAACCACACTACATGACCTCTCACAGTGGGTGGGGAGTGAACATTCTTCTGCCACACTATCTAGCAACCTGGATAACTTCCAGGGAATCAAACTGTGATAAGGCAGCATTGTATCTCTTGGCCCACCCAACCTTCAGATACCCACCAATGCTACAGAAGGATCCAAGTTCAGGATGTTCATTCGCTGCGGGGATTGCAGACAATGGAAAGTCTGATCATCAACCGTTCCATTCTCTTCGGTGTCAACAAAGGTCTGGGTTGTGTGAGGGTCCAGAAAAATGAGCTCATTACCTGTTTTGAATGAGACAAGCTTAACTTTCGAAGAACCACCGGCCGTGGTCCCACTGCTCTCCTTGGGAGGAGGTGCTCTGGTTTTCCTAACCCCTCCCTTGGTGACAATGAGAATGAGATGACAGAAAGCCTGAAGTAGGGTAAACATGCTTGAAGGAAGCCACCTACACCCAAAGCCCATCATTCAATGAGAAGACTTGCCCTAGCATTTACATCTCTGCAAAGTCCACATCCAAAAATGGAAAGGGACAGGTTTGGGGAAAGGTGGGAATGAGCGACCACAGATGACATGGCGGGCTCTGTGAGCAGCAGTAGCCAAGGGGTGGTAGGTAGAATCACCAGGCCATGAGTCCAGGTGCCATTAGGGAGCTTCCTGACTCTTTCAACATTGGAAAACATCTTGCTCAAGACCACTGGTTCTTAGAGCTATGGTCAAAGAGCACATCTGGGAAGGAAAAAGGCTTTGGCTTCCAAAAGAAATGGGAATGCTGACTCTGCTATGGATGAGATACCAGGGAGCTGAATTCTTGGCTTGACTAGCTAGCAAGTTAGTCATCGTTAGCAAGTCAGTAATTCCTGTCAGAAAGCACTGCCTTGGTCACATTAGTATCAGTACAGACACGCCTCACCGGGAAAACTCACTTTGAGATGACTGATCATTACAAATGAGAGAAAAATCGTGCTCCATTAAATTGAAAAAGCCTAGCCTAGTAATGCCCTGGGAGGGGTCTGGGATAGTAAAATCTCTACTTTTATCTGATATTCAGAGGGCGGAGAGTCCCTCTGATGCTCATCAGCTGCATGCTGAGTTGGCCAAGTACCTGAGCAGGTACCCCAACCTCAATGGCCAGGCCCAAAAACCATCTGGGCTCCTGTGTTCTAGACTGGGTTAGGCAAGCAAAGAGAGATCGCTTGAGGCAGAAGGATGGGGTAGGGAGGGACACCTCAAAGAACCTCCCTGGAATGGCATCCAGGATCATGTTGGGCACATCTAACTGCTCCTGTTGGCAAAGAGTGTCTCTGGTGTCTGATGCAAACATAGGGCACGTTTATCACAGATGAAGGACAGACCACTTCCCTCACTCTGTCTTAATTTTCTTATTTTTAAACTGGGGTCACTAGGCCTGTCCCAGTTACCTCACAGGGTATGACCAGAATGAGAAGATTTCACCTCTGTGAAATGCTTAAAACGCAACACAAACACAAGGTGGTCATAGAAGTAGCTTGCTGAGACTCAGGAGTATTTCCCTTCATATATAATATGGAAATCAGTGCCTCCAAATGACTTGCTTTATGAAAGTCAAGGTACATATTCCCCCAGACCAAGGTGGGTAAGATCAGTTAATATCAAAAAAAGCCTCAAGGTACAAGGAAGAGTAACAACTACGATGTTTAGAAGGAAGAGCACAGAAAGGGAAGAGGAGAAAGAAGTTGTGCACAAGAAAATGTAAATCCAAAGTAGAGTCAGAGGCCAGTGTTTTTTTTGGTTTGCTTGGGTTTCTTAAACCTTTTTTTTAAAAATGGAGGTACTGGGGATGGAATCCAAGACCTCATGCATACTAAGCATCCGCTCTACCACTAAGCTATACCCTCCCCACCTCTGCCAGTGTTTGAGTTAAGGTACTGGGAATAATCACAGCATCCTCTCTGACTCTGGCCCTTTCCCGTGTGTGTGTATGTGTGTGTGTGTGTGTATATGTGCGTGCGCGCGCACGCGTACAGTGGAGCTTTGTGGTCTGCCCTATTTCTCAGAGTGCTTAAAAGAGATACAGTAGATTAAAAAAAAAAGTCCTAGAAACGATATGGGGACTAAATCAACGTCTCTAATAAGACCTAAAGAGAAGGGGCAGGCACGTCAACAACCTGCAGACACCGGGCTCATGCGACGGACCTCCAGGTGGCGACCCCCACCAAAACACAGAGGACAAACATCTCTTCTCTAAGTGGAAAAAAGTCTCCCAGCCAGTTTCTCACCCTGGCCTGGTGTGTAGTCTTGCACACCAGGAGCTTCTCCCAGCTCCCCACTTGGGCAAGAGGGCACTCGAGATGCAATGTGGTGTGGTGGGCAGGGATGGCCAAATTGGGATCAAACACTGGCTTTGCTACTGTCGAGCTTGATGACTTTGAGGAAACAGCGCCTCTAAATCTTTCACTAGGTGTCAATGGAAATAATGATCTCTACCCCACAGGGGTGTTTGCTAACTCTATCTATCTCTCTACAGCTATCCATCTCTAACTATCGATATTAATTTGTATCTCTTGACACATGTATACAGGTTTTAATATACAATATATAATATAATAAACAATATATTACAGTGATAATATAAGTATATGTATTTTTATACATGGAGAGAGACGGAGAGAGAAAGAGAGGGAGAGATTGAGAGAGAATGCTCTGCAGAGTCCCTGGTGTAGAAAATGGCAATTCTCATCTCTTCCCTCCTTTTAGGCATACTACCAATCTGGACCCCCCAGACCTGGTACAGCAAGGGTGTGAGTCAGAAAAGGGGTGTTGGGAGGACTCTGGAGCCTTAAGTGAAGGTTAAACAAAGGATTTATGAAAGTGAGTGGGCAAATGGCCCCTATGGAAACCTCTGTCTTGGGAGCTGAGGATTGCCCACAATTCTTTCATAAGTAGTCCGACTCCACAAAAGTCTCCCCGACCCAGTGGCCCCTGGAAACAGGAGGGCTATGCCAGCTTGGTGAATTCTCCCTGGGAAACTTGGGATAAAGGGAGGCCAGGTGCCTCCAGGTGCCCAGAAATTCACTGAGATCCCTACAAAACTATTTTCCAATCTGTTTCCACCTTGTCCTCAAGCACAAGCAATAGAAAATAGAGTTCAGCAACATTTTCTTTGACAGGAACCCAAAAGCTTAGAAACAGAGAACATCTAAATATTAGGTTTTGTACTTAGAAAAATAAAAGCCTCCAGTTTCCTTATTTTCCATCAAGCTGTAGTTCTCAGGCTCGACCAGTAGATGGCAGCACTTGAGACAAGGCAACTGCGGAGAAACCTCACCTTAAAGAGGAAGAGCAAGCAGAGGAAAGAGGCATTGCGGTAAGGCTGGCTCTTTGTTGAGGGTTTGACTGTGAGGTGACAAAGCGTGTGAGTCAGGTGTCAGCCCTATTTTCCGTAAAAAGAACCTGAGACTGAAAGAGTTGTCACTCGTCCTGCTGTCACACAGCTAGCCAGTGGGAGACGCCACATCCAGGGCCAGGTCTGTTTCCACCTGCCTCCCTGAATCTCTGAGGGGGAGATGGGTGGGAGAGGAGCCAAGCTCATCTCACCCTGTCCTCTGCACATCCCTCAGGCCATTCCCTATGCCTGCTTTGGGCTCTCCCTTGCACTCTAAGCTCACAACTTCCTGGAAGCCCACTCCTGCCAGAGGGGTCCCGTATCACACTTCCCCAACCGCCTCACTTCCTCGCCCGTGCTCTTCAGTCCTAACCAGGTGTCAAGGTCTCTGGTACTCAAAGCGTGGCGAGTGCCAGCACCACTGGCACTACCGTGTTAGAAATGCAGGCCCCCGGGCCCCACCCCAGACCTGCCGAACCTGCATTTTAATAGGCTCTCAAGGTGATCCGTGCGCACATGAAAGTTTTGAGAAGCACCAGGCTACCTCATCTTGTGTGCCAAGGGCCTTAAAGGTCTCTGGTCACAGCTAGGTTTCCAGAGGCATCTACCGAAGGAGAGAATGCTGGCTGCTCATCAGGATCCGCATTAGGAGGTCAGCAGCTTTAAGGCTGAGCCTCCATTATAAGAAAAGGGATACCTCTGTCTTCACCTCCTCTAATTCCCACCCAGTCAGAGCTCTGAACAATGAACTAGCAGGCCGAGCTGCATGGACCTGGGAAGCCAGAGGACAGCTCCTAGCCTGAATGCTCAAGCCCAGATGAGATGGGGATCGGCAAGGCCAGGGGAGCCAAGCCCCGCCGCCCTGGGTCCCACAGGAATGAGAGACAGATCCTGAAGCAATACTAGGACATTGGGGTGTCCAGCGGGAAAGCAGCCGTGGAACCATCTTATCAAGAGGCAAGGAAGTGGAAGCATCAAAGGGGGATCTGCTCTCTATTACGTCCATGTAAGTGTCACTTTTCAGGCTGAAGACAGGATGAGCTACCCAGAGGCCACAACATCTCCAGGCTAGAATTGCCTGGTCTCCCGTGCAAACCTGCCCACCCTCCCCTACCCCGCGATGACTTACTTATGATTCCTCTTTTCTTACCTAAGAATCCTATGAAATAATAGGCGTTATTTGGTTTTCCTCCTAATGCCCCTAAAGACTGTGGCATCTTAAAACACTCCTGGAGGGAAAGAGAATGCAGGATGCTCAACTCACTTGCGGACTGCTGCTCACGGATCTCCATGCTCACATGGTGGTGGGATGGGCAGGCGGCAAGGGGCTCGGGGCAACGTGCGACTTACTTTGAAGGCGTCAACATAGACAGGATTGATTTGGTTTATGCCCAGGCGAAGGGGCACGATGAGCAGCAGGGGTTTCCAGGCTGGGCGGCAGGCAGAGGGGCCCCTACGCTGGGTCGAAGCATTCAGAGAGTCGGGGGCGCTCTCAGCAGCTGTGTCAGCACTCAAGGTAAGGGTGCAGCACATCTTTTCTAGAAACAGAAGACAAGAGAGCTGGGCAAATAAGGGGGATCCAGCCCTCAGAGATGCCCAGGGCAAGACTAAGGGAGACCTCACATGACAGCCCCTGTCTGGAGGGCCCTCCCCTCCGCCACCAGGGCCCTGCGGCCCCACCTCCCGCAGGAGGCCCAGGCCACTCCTCCAGCCCTTCCTTCTCTTCCTGCTGGCAGCTGAACACTCACTTACCTCTCCTCAGATATCATGGGCTCACTGAGAGAATCTCATTTCTCAACTAGACTGCAAGGGCCTTGCAAACAGGGATTGGGTCTGCTGGTCTCTCTAACCCCGTGGCGGGGAGCACAGCGAGGGCTGCCACAGAAGACCTGTCGGTGATTTAACTCATTATCTGCACCCGGGGAGTCCTGGAAGGAAAGTGTCTGGGACCTCCCTGAGGGGCGGCAAAGATCCTCTAAGTGTGTTCCCCTTTCAGAAAGCTGAAAGGGAAGAGAGAAAAGGGAGCAGGGAGTGATGAACCAGAGCCCTGTACTCCCGAAGCTCCTCTGTCCTGCTAGAGGGGCAGGCCAGAGTGTGAGTGAGTGAGTGAGTGAGTGTGTGTGTGTGTGTGTGTGTGTGTATCTCTCCCTCTCTCTCTCCTTCTCTCTCCCCCAACCACACACACACTTTCTGAATGCTGAGGAAGAACGTCATCACCCACCACCCAACAAGGTCAACAGGCCGGGGACTCACTGATGTCCTCAATGACCACGGTGTTATCCATTGAAACATAAACAGCCAAGGAATTCCACTCATCAAATAAAGCAAGTTTTCTGCAAAGCAACATACAATGAAGTCACAATTGGAGAAGATGGAAATCTCGGCAGGAAGCAGTACAACCTACGTGTGCCCAGTGTTCCTGAAGTTACCAAACGCTGAGCCACAGAGAAGTTGGGATTTGGGTCAGGTCTGGCTCCCTTGACCGAGCTCTGGAACATTCCATGTCCAGTGACCTTGAAAATGGAATGCCAGAATCACTGTTTCTGAACCTCAAAAAGAAGGTCCTGCTTTACAAAATGGAAAAGTCTGCCTCGTAAAACGATGTTACTCCTATTGGGTGAAAGAGAGAAGTTACCAGTGCATCTGCTCACAAGAGATTTGGTTTTCTTTTCTTAAATAACAGACATTCTGATTTTTCAAAAAAAAAAAGAAAACTGTTATTAAAATATCTATATTTGTTTAGGAGTATAGATAATACAAAGAATAAGCCCCAGAGAAATCCAGAGAGAGAGAGAGAAGTGATCTCTTCCACCCCTTCCCATGTGCCGTAAGGATGCTGTCCGAGGAGACCTGGGCCGAAATGGCCTTAGTGCCTGGCCTTGCTGGTCAATAGCGGAAGAAAGAGAGCGTGCTGAATTGCATGACTTCAGAGGAAATTAGAAAGAAAATCCCTTTAAAAGGGAGATAATCTGAGGTCTGAGTAAAGTATCTTGCCTATTTCTCCCTTATCATCTTCTCCTCTTGCCAATCTGAAGAAGACATGTTTAACCTAGCTTGGGTAAAACCCAGTCTCAATGGCCAAAAAAGCAAAACCAGACCAAACAAAAACCACGTTCTCTCCCAAACCGAAGTGGCTCCCAGGAAGGGGTTAATTACCATTATATATTTTTTTTAATTTTTCTTTTTTTTGAGCATTTTTCTACAATTTCACATTTTTAAAATTTATTTTGGGGGGGAGGAGGGAATAAAGTTTTTATTTATTTATTTTTAATGGAGGGACTGGGGATTGAACCCAGGACCTTGTGCATGCTGAGCACGCGCTCTACCACTGAGCTATACCCTCCCCCAACCATTATATTTTAATTTCACTCATTTTAATGTATTATCTTTCCCCAAAACAATAATGATGACATCATCATCATATACTGTTGTTAATGATAATCATGATCATGATGAATAAGAACCCACTTAAATTCTTTTAAAAATGTATGTTTCCATTTGCTTATTGTTGGGAACCTCAAAATTTAGAAGGAAGAAGCAAATTCTGAGGGATGTCATTTATAAATCAACCATATCAAGCTGGGTTTGGGGATCAGCACAGACATTCTAATCTTCTACACTTTCTACCCTGGGCTCCTAAAGTGGTTCCCGAAATCCTGCCAGATCCTCACTCAGCAGATCAACAATGCCGCCAAAGGGCACTACAGACTAAGGCAAGAACGTGGTCTCAGAAAGGCTGCACTGTTGGCAAAGAGTAATGCCAAGCTATAGGTTCCCTCCGGTTCCCAGGAAATCCAGACTACTTCCGTCACAAGCACATTACCAAAGCATTCTAGTTCACCGAAGGTTGGCTAATGATGGAAACAGTGCCCCATCTGTATTTTGCCTGGAGCAGGTGCTGCCATCACACTCCAGAGAGCCCGGGATCTGAAGTAGCTACACCAAAGAAGGCCAGGTGGTTTCAATCGTCTGATGCCTAAATCCAGCCCGATTCTGCCTGCCATTTTCATTCATTCATCAAGTATTTATTGAATACTGCCATGTGCCAGGCAGTGTGATGTGCTAGTGTTTCAGGACAGAACCAGACAAATACAATATCTTCCCTCATGGAGTTTTTGTTTGGTGACAGGTTGTCAGGCAGGAGAGTGACAATGGATGAGGTGGCCTGCAGGTGTCGGTGCTGCTGCCATTCACCCCATTCATTTCCACAATGTTGGCCCTGGCCTCTCCGCTTCACCTATTGCTGTGGGAGGGGACTTCTGGGACTTACCAGGACAAGTGCAAAAGTACCACGCTCGGGTACCTTGAATCTGCTAAGAGATGACAAATTGATTCCAAGGCTCTCTTGGGGCTTGTCTCCTCCAATAGGTGGTGAGTTCCTTGAGGCAATGACTAAGTCTAGTTTATTTCTGTATACCCAGTACTTAGCACAGTAGCATCACCCAGGAAATGTTGACTGAATCAATGAAGAATTTTTTTTTGTAATACTACACAGGGTGGGAGTCTGTGTCTTGCCTAGGTTGGCTCAGGCCTCCCCCCTTAGCATAAACCTTTTGGCTTCAAAGTGGCCCTCAGGCTGATGGCTCCCTGGCATGTCAGCACCAGCCTACAGCAGGGGATATGGAGTGAGTCCTGAGGGGCCTCCACATAGACGGGTACCAATGACTCCAGCTTCAATATACCAAGACAGTTGTCCACATGTATTACACATTTTAAAGAACCATCTGAGCAAAATGGTCCAGATGTTTGGTAGCTTAGTGGGAGGGGTGGCTTAGTGGGATGGCAAGAAGAGTTAGGTTGATGGGACACTGAGTTGGTGGAGGGAGGCATAGGAGACAGTAGAATAAGGCACATGCCAGACTCTTTTACTTACTTTAACACCTGTGCAACTGTATTTGGTCCAAACCATTCGCCAATTGATTTCCCTTCTCCTACGCCCATTTGTGCTGTTTTTGTGTGGAAAAAATAAACATGTTAGCAAAAGGTCTTCCAACAAACCACAAACTAATTTTTTTGCATAAATAATTAAGTAGATGGACGACTTAGTGGAGCCACATATAAAGCAGAGGATGAGAAGAGCAAGTACAGGCCATGTAAGCTGAATTTCACATACAGTGTTTCTTTCCTCTTAATTGGACTACAGAACAGAGACAGCCTTTAAACTACTGATGTAATCTTACCCATTTGATGGATGGAGTAGCAACAGTCTTTTCTATCTAAGAAGCACTGTAGGATTCGTTGGTATTCTTTGGGTTGCTCTTTCTGTTTCTCCCAGTTCCAGTCTTTTTAGGGAAAAAGAGTTAAAATCATTTTTTATAGTAAGAGAGTTTATTATTTCTCTGCACTCTTACTGTGACTATGAAGTTAGAAGGAAAACAAAGGAGTTACATCTAGAAGATGAGAACAATCAGGTTAGAACATTCCTAAGAATCTTGAATATTTGATGACAAAGACATCTGGGAACTGATTTTTTTCAAAGACTCAGTGGGTATAAAGTAAAAGCAAAACAAGAAGTTGACCAAGGAATTGGCTTAGCCCACGAGCTGGAGTTGGATAAGTATGACCTGAAAACAGTGTCGCAAGGCCTTTATGGTCAGCTACCCAGTGAACAGGAGGTCACCACAAAACCTCGGTATATCACCCAGACACCACAGTGTCTCATTTCCACACAGACAGCAATGGCTTTGGTCCGTATATTTCGACAGCAGTGCCAAAGGAGTCTCACTGGGGGAAGTGCTATTCTGACACACAGCCCTTCCCAGGGGAAGATGCACCATTCGCAACTAAGGAAGCTTTAAGGGAAAAAAAAAAATCCATGCTGCCATTTTTACACAACCTTTTAAAAAGGTCACACTGAGCTTTAGAAAAACAAATACCTTTGCTATCAGATCTTCAAGATTTCCTTATGACGAAAACTAAAATATCTGTAGGGATCCCATCTGCGCCTTAGACACAGTCCCTCAAATCCTACAGAGGCTACTTACTGCTCACTGAGGACAACTGCAGAAACCCATCATCGCCGTGGGCAGGACGCCCTACTCCCATTCCCTCAGCTCAAGGAACTCTGTCTAACAGGACAGATTTCTGAGCCTTAGTTTGCTTCCAAGACATAAATTTCTCTCTTGAGATTTTAGAGAGCATTTGGATTCACAACTGAAATCTACTTGAAGCCAAAGGCTATTATCCCCAGAGTTTTCAGTACTCCTTGCTTCCAGTAATTTCTGAAACCAAAGTTTTCAACTTCGTATCCAGCAGTCTTCAGAGGGTGAACACCATCCAACTGTTTTTCATCACCTACCAAACTGTCCAAGTCGGGGGGAAATCCTGGTTAGCTGGCTGCTAAATATTTACTGATGACAGTGATAAGTGAACACCCCACCTCAACTGTAAAATAACCAAATAGGAAGCCCTCCAAAGTACTTCTTTATAAAATTGCATCTTCTAATTCATCTTAGCTCTAAGATCTACTTTCAAATTCTTCCTGCTACTTTTTGCTTTTATATTAAAACAATTGAGACTGCTGACTGTGGGCTTCTTCTCCCCAGTTTGCTTTCCACAAAACTCACTTCCAGAAGAATCATCTTGAAGTGTTTCATAAGTGGAAAAGTTAAACACTAAGAACGGACCTGCTCCAAGAAGTATGCGTACAGCAGAAAAATCACTAGACAAGGAGTCAGACCTGCCTTCTATTCCCAAATCAAAACTTTCTTGCTGTTTGACTCAGTTCCTAAGCCTCAGTTTCCTCATCTATAAAACAGATATTATGCCACTACCCAGGGGACGCAGGCACAGGATATCCTTAACCCTGAAATGAAGGCATTAAGCCCTGAAACCTCTGCAGACCCTTCCCCAATCCTCTCTGGTAACTGCAGGAGGATGAGTGAAGTGGTGCAGTGGGGAAAAGGGAGTGATGTTTCTGTACCTCTGAATCTCAAGGAACAACAACTGATGAGTTCAGCAGCCCAATCTCATCCAAGGTGTCCTTTCAATCCCTCATCCCCAAGTCAAACCAGACTTTCACCAAATGCCTGAACTGGCATCCAACCAAGGTCAGCCTACAGACGCCGATAGGGAAGCACGCAGAGGTCTTGAGAAAGCAAGACTCAAGAGCTCCAACAATGATTACCGGAAGGTTCTTAATGAAGCAGCCTCCTGAGGAAGCTAATTTAAGAATTCCTTCATCATCAAATGGCCATCGTCAGTGAACCCAAACCAAAATAGCGCCAGCTCCTGCATTAGGCACTTCCTTTAAGGTCACTGACATCCTTCATCAGGCAGATATTTTAAATGAGGTCAAAAAACAGACTTACCACCACACCCTCCTTCCTGCTCCCTTTGTTATCTGATCTGTTTAAGGACTCACTCGAACAATAGCGAAGATGGAAATTCTAAATGATACACCTGCCTCAACGTTCAATTCTGTCCCAGGAAAATAACTCTCTGGCTTGGTGAGTCACAAGGAAATGCTGGCTTCCTTCTCGTGAGAGGCTTTGTTGACTTGTCAGCCCCCGACTTGAGCTGGCAGAGAGCACTTCAGGACCTGCAGTTTTGTTCCCTCAACACCAAGGCTAAACCACCAGCAATAGGTGCAGCTACAGAGGTCTCTGAGGCAGTTTTGAGAACAAATTTAACTCACCCCTTCCCAAGTGTCTGCAGATAAGGGCTTGAGCCAGCATCATTTGTCCACAGCGTAGCATACACCCCCAGCCAGCATCTGATGAAGGGCCCGTTCCCCCTGTTGGCAAAATGGATGGGAATGAATATGAATTCCTTACATTGTCCTCTCCTGAAACATTAGCATATTTGGGAACTGTACAAGACAGACAGGCACACATACTCTGAATAGAGAGGCAAGAGAGAGAGCCAGATAGCAAACAGGGTTTGTTAGAGGGCGGAACTTGCAAAGATAATGCTGAGTTAACCAAAACAGGTTCTACGGCCAAAGACAAAACAAACAAATGAACAAAACCTGCCCCTTATGTTTTCTGCTTAGAGACGTCCAGGTATGCATGCAGTTTTGGTAGATGACTACCATGTATGACTATCAACAATGAGTCCGTGCCATGTCATCATCTGCCTGACCAAACCTGGCTTTTCACAACTCACTTCTCAGGGAGGGCACTCTTACCTCAGATAAGGAATAAATGCTACCAAAGGTAATCATCAAAATGGTCAAAGAAATCTGGAAGGCTCTTGACTAAATATACATTTATGAAGGTCTAAACAGCAAAAAGGACAATGTAAAATAAAGGAAAGAGCCCTAGACTAGTCATCAGAAGACCAGTTTCTAGTTACCTAATATTTAAGTCTCATCTATAGATGGGATAATAGCACATACTCTGCTTAATATCAGTGGGTATTGTAAGAATTAAATGAGAGAGTATCTGTGAAAGTGTTCTACAACCTACTCAGGAAGAGGTAAATACTTGATGTTATGAGTATGGTCATAATTAAAAGTAGTATTAATAAATGAGAAATATACTACATCTTTAAGAGGCACAAAATCAGTTAGTAAGACAACAGGTTCCATGTAAAGAACACTTGATGTAATTTCTTCTGTATAGCACAGGGAACTATATTCAGTATCTTATAATAACCTTTAAAGAAAAAGAATATGAAAATGAATATATGCATGCATACGTATGACTGGGACATTGTGCTGTACAACAGAAATTGACACAATGCAACTAACTATACTTCAATTTTAAAAATTCAAAAAAGAAAACACTTGATGTAACAAAAATCCCACATACGTGGCCAGGGTGAGCTCAATATCCTTTGTCAAGGTACCCATGAAATCAGGTAATTTAGATGGCAGAGGAGACATTCTGCGTTCACTGCTTTCCTTTTTCAGCATGGAGGTGCCGTAAGCATGATCTCACAAGACTAACTCTAAAGGGGGTCACCAACCATGTAAGGCAAGTGGACCAAGGTGGCTGCTCCTTTCTTTTTGTTGTGGGGACTGAAGGAGAGTTGCTACAGCAAGCTGGGGAGGGTTAAGCCAACTTGTGAGCTGGAGGCCAAATTAGTCTGGAAAAGAAGCAATGAAGCCCACATAAGGAAGAGACCATCTACTGCCAAAACATTGTCAGAGTTGAATCGCAAATGCTTTCAAATCTTACAAAGATCTCTTCACCCAGAGAAAGTTAACAGTTTAGAACCACTGGGTACTAAAGACTGGGTTTTTTTCTGTATTTTGTTCAGGTACTTCCCATAGAGGGCCAAAAATAAATTTTTTTTAAAAAGGTCTCTGTGGACTTCATTTTTCACACTTATCAAAAAGGCTGATTGCATTCCAGTTACTAGGTCCAGTGTGAACCAAAATCAGTCAGATAGGTTTCCTCTTAGGAGAATAGTTTCCACCATTTAAGTTGGATAATCCTTTCCTATCAGGCCATGAGACTAGGAACTGGTCACCCTACTTGCAAAAATTTACAAATTGTCTCTAGAGGAATCCTATCCACTTTGCTTATTGAATTGTCCTTTTTTCTGGCCAGCAGCATGTGCTCTTAACTGCCTAGAATTCATTCCAAGCAAATCTATTATAATTCAACTGTCAGTGACAAGATGTTTTTATCTCAAAGGAAAAAATAAAAATCAAAGGAATTATTTTCTTTGCTTCAAGGTACAATCATTTTTTTAAACATTTTTTATTGATTTATAATCATTTTACAATGTTGTGTCAAATTCCAGTGTTCAGCACAATTTTTCAGTTATACATGAACATATATATATTCATTGTCACATTTTTTTCTCCGTGAGCTACCATAAGATTTTGTGTATATATATAACTGTATATATATACAGTTATTTTTAATAATCAAGTAGCTTCACAAAGCAGTGGGTTGTAATTTAATAGATATTGTTCAAATTAAAAGTTTATTTGACGTTTTCCTTGCTCTTAGAAGTAAAACAAGTAATATGTCTAAGTGCCTGAACGCTTGGAGGTGGGCTCAGAAGTATACTGGCATTACATAGGAACACCATGGAACCATACATAATGAGGCACTTTGGCAATGAAGCTTCTGGATAAAGCATAAGACTTAACTACTCCCCGAAATTAAATTCTTCACCATAGTTAGCTGTTAATTCTGAGGCTCTGTGAAGCCACTGATAACCTCAGGCAAGCTATCTATAAGGAAGAAAGCATAGTACAACAAATGATATACCTACCAATTGGTGAAAATTTCCTTCTGTATGTAAACCATAGACGAGCACTTATATCAGACAACAGCTTAGATTTTTCTGTAATTAAATGTGAAATTAATATTAAATCACCATATCCCAACTAAAGATATCTGCCTTTGATTTCTGAGCCAGCAGCAAACTCATTTGCAAATAACCAGTCAATTCCATTGTTATGAGGCTAGGGAAATTCATAGGAATCCCAGTCTCACTTTAGCCAAATAATTTCAGCATTTCCTCCCACCTATGTTTTGACCAGAGCTACTGGCTGGTACAATGATGTTGGGTAGAGCCTATCTCCTTCTCACTGAGCTCCATAGCCCTGGCAGTTACTTAACACTGGGGTCATGGCCAAAAGACAAGGACTAGGAAAAGCAAGGATCCTGGGTTAACCACTAACAAGGCGGTCAGCCCCTACCTGAATGATGATGGTTGGCTGGATCTCTCATCAGCATCCACTGTCTATTATCTAAAACTAAGGATGAGCTATATGCATGTGTGTACACACACTAATGTTTAACTAAATAGGAAATGATCCTGCTAAGCAGACTAAGTGTGTAAGAAATTTATCAATACTACCTAGTGCAACTGGCATTTGTAATTGAAATGGATATATAACATCACAAATGCTTTTGTATATTTTTTTCAAAGCACACTTTCACATAGTTTATAGCATAAATTTACTTCGATGGCCACAAATATGGCTTCCACACTTCCATCTGTACTTAGATGTGGTTCTGTCTTTCTTAGTCTTCTCTCTCCCTCTTCTCAACAACACATCCATATTTGTATTCTGTATAGAACTTATAGCCATTGCATTTTAAAAAAAGAAAAAGAAATTCAATTTTAGCCAACAGTCTGTTTTCTCTTCTACTGAGACAGAAAGGAAGGGGACAGGACACAGTCATTCAAGGAATGACACAGCAATTAACACCAAGGTGGTGGAAAATTCAGCTCCAAACAGACCTTGAGGCCCAAGATAGTGGGAGACTTGACTTCCAGTAGACCCTGAGCTTCATTACACGCTCACTGTAATATATTAACATGGTAAGTGGTACTCCCACAGGCGCCATGACAGCTCCGAGGCTAACCATAAAAGATAAAAAGTGGGCACTGGCCCAATTCCTGGTAATCCCAGTTTTTTCCCCAAAATAGTTGAAATAATCCTCCCACTTGTTAGCGTATGAAGCTACTGAGCCCATAATTACTAGCAACACCATGCCTCACAGGCTTTCGCTCCCTCCTAGATGGCCCTCACTCTGTCTATGGAGTGTGTATCTACTTCTACTTTAAACTAAGCCCCAAACCCCACACTTCATGGCCTTTCTCTTTCCCTCTGAGACAGCCTGCTCTCTTACTATGGAATATGTAACTCTCTGAATAAATCGACTTTTATTCAACTGTGACTCACTCTTGAATTCTCAACCAAGACCTGGGACATGGCGATCCTCTCACCCCACATTTTCCTGTATCACTGCCTTTCCTTTGAACAAATCAGAAAGTTGAGCTGTCTGGATTTTCCCTCCCCTTCATGTCCCCAGTGCCCAGCAGATATGGGAAGTAGATGTAAAATGGTTAAGAGTAAGACTTCTGGAGTCATACTCTGCCTGGGGTTGAACCCTGATTCTGCTACTTACCAACTGTGTGGCCTTGTCACTTAACCTCTCTGAGCTTCAGTTTCCTCATCTGCAAAATGGGGAGAATGATAGTACCTACTTCACAGAGTTTTGAGTATCAACAAGATAATACTACATGGAAAGTGCTTCGATGGTACAGTACACAGTAAGCCTAAATTAGTAAGCTAACCGTTAGCTGTTATCATGTACCCTCCTTTCAAATGCTCACTCACTCCTTCCTCTGATAGTCTCTCTGCCTTCCAGCTTGCCCATATGCTAGAAAGGCTGGGGGAAGTTGTATAGACATTTTAACAATAATTTCACTTTTAAAGGCATTTTCCAACTTAACATTTGAATATGGGTATATTTGGCAACCTGGGGATTCCCACTGTCATGGAACGTAGAACTGGAAGACATCATCTCCAGTCCCCCTCATGTTAAGTACTGGTGAAAGGAGTTAAGATCCAGAAAGAGAAAGTGACTTATCCAAGGTAGGAGAGGAATCTGAATACAAAAGGCCTCCTAGTTGCTAGAGCTAGGCCCTCTCCACTGTTCAGGATTTTTCCAATAAAATGGATGAAGCCAGACTCAGACAGAGCTAGATGTTACCTTCCTCTCCTGCCTTTTCATCAGCTTCTCCCTGTCCCTCCCTCTATGCTAGGCCCTCCAAAGAGGATCTCTCCTCAGACATAAAGTATCAGAGCTGCCTCTCTCCAAGTTCAGGCTTTATCTAGGTGCTGGGTTGTCAGCAGTTTCACGTTAAAAGGTCTACAAGAATGTAAGGGTAAGGAAGAAAAATCCAAGCCTCCTTTTCATCTAGCTGCAGTGGCTAAAAGTTCTATACAAAATCAGATAAACTGAGACAGCGCTGCGGTCAGCAGAAGCTCTACAACTACAAGGCTTCTCAGTGTCTGATACTGTTTCTGACAGCCTTGGGCCCTTTAGAAGTCCCTTAGGTGACAATGTTTTTCATCTAGACATAAAAGGACATGAGAGGAATGAGAAGTATGTAGCCCAGTCATCAAAGACTAGGTACTGGTTAGCGATACTAGGAGTGGGTCCATGTTTTTTGAAATGCGAGACTTATAGAATTCGGGGGTTCTCCTTTAAGGAAAAGAATACAAATATCTGACTTTTTCAAATTGTACAATCACCTATGACCATGGGAACACACTCCTAAGGCCTCTCAGGGCCTTGGAAGGGACTTTGTGTGCAAACAAGGGGCCTGAGGCTTAAACACCTCTAGCTGCAAGGTAAATACACCCAGGAGTAGCATTAACACCTATCAACCCAAGGAGGAAAACAAGATAGGACCTTAACCTCGGGCACACACGTCATTTGGGTTCTCACAGACAAATGCTACCAAACCTTACCCGTTTTCAGAAGATGCTGTTTCCCCAAGATCCATACCAGCTCATCTGCATCTGGAAATTCTTCTAGGTAGTCAGTGAAAATAGTAATCTGGTTTTCATACTTGGATAAAACTGAAAGAAAAGGAAAGAAACTTCAGCAAAATTTAATACAGGGGGCTTGCTTCTGTGGTTTACTGATTATTACCTTTGTCCTGAAGTTGTAAAGGGTCACTGGCTCAAATCTAACGGAAGCAAATCCTTTTCCTTGAGGAACAAAGACACTGACAAGGCCTCAAAATCCTTTAGTAGAGGGATTTCCTCTTAACCGTCTATTTTGACCTTCCCTTTTTCATGGTCCCATTTAGCACCATCTTTTTGGTCACAGTTATGTCAATCTTTTTTTTCTCTCCAATGGGGCTTTCTTTGTAAATAGCCACTTTCTAGCTTCTCTGAGTGGGAGAGTAGCAAGGTGATACACTAATACCTGCACATCTAATCCCTGTCCATGTCGCAGGGAGTATCACGAGGGTTCCAGCAGCCAGTGGCTTAGAAGGAGCTATGACAATCTTGAAAGATTATACAACTGTGAAAACATAGTGTTTTAGCTGGAAGACAAGATGTTTAACAGTCCTTTCATTTGCCATTTCATTCACTGATGAATTCTGCAAAGAAGGCTCTTGAAGCTGCTGATAAATAAAACTTGTTCTTAGCATGCACAAATGACTGTGGTTATTTATTATACTCAAGAGAAAGTAACTGAACAAAATATAACTAAATCTCATGAATTCACAGGCCACACTCTCAAAACGTATGACCATGTAGAGTGGGATGGGTTTAAAATCCACTTTTGTACCTCCTGCGGGGAAAAGATCTGACTTATGAAGGGGTCCTATCGCAGAAGTTCTCTTTAAGTAGTTTTCTGAGAGAAATAATATTGTAGGCAGTAAATAAATTTGCAAGCCAGCCCAGAAGAATCTATCTTAACCTGTAACTGGAAAAATCAAATTGATAGTATATTTCATAGTTGATGGTATTTCGATGACAAACCATATTTCAAGTTCAAAGCTGAGACACCCAACACACACCTTCTCCTCTCAGCTCTTGGAGGCTCTCCAGGCCCATGTGGGGAGGGGATCTCAGAGAGAGTAGGGGTCATTTTGTGCAGCTACAAGTAGCTGCAGGCACTGTCCCAAAGCTGTCCCTAAGAGCACCAAGGGAAGGGTTTCCTATAAAAAATGGCATTGTGGGTGTGTTTAACTCATTTTAAAGGACAAATTGTTTTCTTCTGGCTTTGTTTTCTAAGGCAGGAGCATGCTGCTTTCATAGAAATAAATGTTCTTAAGTATAAATGAGTCTTATCTGATCACGAAAACAGGTTACTTGGTTGGAGGTTGAAGTTACGCTTTGTATAATTAATTGGTGTAAACTGAAGTTATAATTTGTTTAAAGTTATAATTTTAGAAACACAGCTACCCAGGGATACGGCCTTTCTTGAAACATATTCCAGAAGTCCAATCTTTCAGGGATTTAAGTAGCCTTTCTCCTCAAGATGTTTTAATCATTAGGGTCATTAGCCTTGGCAGTATTTCAGACCTAAAGATGTTAGAGATGAGACAGCGATTTCATTCCCCAGTGAAAACTCATCACTGCCCAATCTGCCAGAGAGCCTGTGCCATCTTAGCCTTTCTGCCACTGGCCTCGGCCCCGGGCCCATGCCCAGGAAATTCCAGGCTAAAAATGATCATCCAGGTCAGGCCACCCCCAGGAGGTGGTGGACTGAAGTGGTGTAAATCACACTGTGTACCTTCTCACCCTACTCTCTACCCCTCACAGGCAAGAGAAATCAGGTTAAAACGAATATCCAGTGTAGCCTAGAAAAGAGAAAAAAAAAACAGAATATAAGTAGCTGGGGTAGAATGTGGGAAAGGGACAACCTCTCTGGCATTCCCCTGGTAGGGATGAGGGAGGGTGGCATCGGATGAATGTACAGCATGTATGCATACAAGCATTGGGTCTTTTTTTAGTACTGGCTGAGAAAAAAAAATCTCTATCACCAGCCCTGTCTCAGTGAGTCACTGCCCAGCTATCTGGTCAAATTAGTACAGCCTCTTAAAGCCTGTGAGAACCACACTGCTTCATTTGAGATGGCTCTGACCAAAATGGTAGCCAAAGAATTTTCCTCTTGCACTTCCACCCCTCTCAGGCCAGCATAAAGGCCATTACAGTCTCTATTCTTCCTAATACTCTCTTAGAAAACAGACTCTCAGAATGCAGTGTGTTAGGCCATAGCCAGCCCAAGTTGAAAGCTACATGGATGAAACAAATGAAAGCCAGAACAGAAGATGAGATTAGCAGAAGCTAAGAGCAGTAACCTGGGGAGAGTAGATACAAGGGAGCTGGGGGAGAAAGAGGAATGGGTCTTCCACAAGAAGAACTCAGAGAGATGAAGAAGCAAACTGGGATGTAGTTGAGGTGCGGAAGCGAAATGGCATTTCCAAAAGAATCACTTATAATTAACAGCAATCCTTTAAAAAAAACTTTTTCATAAACTACTTTGGTCTTGCCTTAATATTAACAAACAAGACATCAGCCCCACATGAGTTCCTTGCCCTCTCAGCCTGTTTAAGGACATAGGGACTATACAGGTAGAGCTACAAATTCTGCAACTTGGTGGACCAAGAATTAGCTTCTTCAAGGTCTGATGGACAACAGGCTTCACTCTGTTTCATTCTACTTTAATGATCATTGCACTGAAGTCTGTACTGGGTTAGCTTCGTGGTTGACTAATAATTGAAAAAAAGATTTCCATAAGCATCTAGAACCAAAAAGTCTCCCAGTCTTGGCCAAAGGGCTCTGTGTACACATTGGGGCATGCCTTCAACACTCAGCCAGGCAGTTGATTAACTCTGCCTTAGTCTTCTCTTTCTGCTGGTACAGAGCTCAAGGTCAGCCAGAGTGAGAGCTTAGAGTCCTCTCTGGTCTTCCTGAGCCTCCCACGCAGCCTTGGGAATGCACATAGCCCCGAGCATGCATGTGGTCTTCTAGATTCCCAGGAGCATGCCAGACCTTTTCAAAGCCCCAATGGACATATTACTCCCCAGCTTTTCCTTTTAAACTTTTTGGTCATCTATTCCTCAAACAGCTGTAAAGTTAATCTATTGCTTCTAATGGTTTTCAAACAAAGCCCTGGGGGGAAGGCTTTTTGCACCTCCAAGTCAGGGCAAATAAATACAAGTCCTGAATGTGGGGTCTTCTGGGGATGGCAGACAGATTAAATAATGACAATTCTCTAGAAATGAGGCTTTACAGGAGCTCCAACCCCATTCTATGTCCTCCAGGGGCTACCAAGCTGCCAGCTCCCTGTGATTGCAGGCTCTGGGTTCTCAAGGCTACTGCAAAGCTAGAGAGCAAAGGATAGGCAAGGTGAAAGTGAAAACGCCACAAAGCTCACTATTTTGGTCATTTTTCATGAATAAATACTCTCCAAACTGGTGTAACCCTTTGGTTAATTTCCAGAGTTCTGAAAAAGTTGATTCTGATCATTTTTGCCAGTTCTTTTCATTTCTATTATGGGTAGACTTTTCAGAGGTCCTCACTCTGCCATTTTTGCTGATGACTTACTTTAATAATTTGCTTTCCAGTAATTGACTGTATTTTTAAGGGTTATTTTGTAAAACTGCAAATAAGTGAAAAATCACTTTAAACAACAAATTTTCTGGTATGGCTTAACAAAGAATGGTACATCAAAGCTCCTAGATTCTGGGGTGTTTCAGACCCACAAACAACACACTCTCAGGTGAAATCAAAGGGTCACAGAATCTCAGAGCCAGAAAAAGCCGGAGACACCACAGCATATCTTCCTGTAGATCACCTTATTCTAAAAGCATGTCAGGACACTGCTGGTTCCAAAACAGCCTTCTCAGCAATATATACACATTTTTACATTTTTTTTGTTGCCCTACAGTTAATGTACAATCTTATGTAAGTTTCAGGTGTACAACATAGTGATTCACAATTTTTAAAGGCTATATTCCATTCATAGTTATAAAATGTTGGCTATATTCCCTGTTTTGTACTATATATTCTTGTAGCTTATTTATTTTATACATAGTAGTTGGTACCTATTAATCCTCTACCCCTACCTTGCCCCTCCCCCATCCCTCTCCCTACTAGTAACCACTAGTTTGTTCTCTATATCTGTGAGTCTGTTTCTTTTTTGTTATATTCACACATTTAATACATACACATTTACTGTCGGGTCACAGCTTCAAAAATATAAGAAAATGTTCATGGGAGACAGATATGGTAAGGGCTGAATATACATTCATATACTCATTCCATAAACTTTTACAGAATACCTACTGTGTGCTAAGCACAGATGATAAAACATCACTGAGATGTAGCCTCCATCCTCCAAAAGCTTTTAATCTAGTAGAGAGGATAGGTCTAGGAACAACTAAAAACAATAAGTATTACAAGGAAGGAAAGTGAGCGAGAAGAGATCAAGATGGTAGAAAAAGAGGACATGGAGCCCATCTTTAGCATGAACACATCAAAAATACATCTACATATGGAACAATTATCACTAAAACTAACTGGAAACTGGCAGAAGGACTCCTGTACAACCAAGGCTGTAAGAACAATCTACACGTAATTAGATAGGAGGGGAAGAAAAGTGATCAAGTGGAGACCTATACCCCTGGGAAGGGACTCAGAGGAAAAGGGAAATCACATAGATGGACACCAGCCCTGGGGAGTGAACAGATCGAGCCACATACTGGGTATCCCAGTCCTGGGGTTCTATGTGGAGGAGACAAGCCCCCTTGCCTGGTGGGAGGAGAGCTGGGACAAAGAGAAGGGCTGGAGCAGACTGGAATCCGCTCATGAGGAGTGCAGGCATGCTGGCTGCCCCTGAGGCAGGGTGGAGAGAGATCTGCTCTAGGGGCTGCCAGTTTCCCATGACTAGCTCCTCAGGCAACCCAGCTGGAACTAAGCAAATGCTCCCATCCCATTCACTTCATGCCACAGCACAGCACTGGTTCTGGGGCAGCCATGACCAGGAAAAAGACTTGACCATGGGATGCAGAGGCGAACCAGTCCTGGGGTGGAGCCCAAGTTGAGTGGCAGTGGACACCATTGACACTAACTCAAGCAGTGACCCCAGAAGCCACCCAGATCTCTGATGGCAGTCACCCGACCACAGCTCGCTCCCCACTCCTGATACACACAGAGAGATCACAAGGATCCTGTCTGCCCTGCAGAATGGTTCCACAACAAGGTGGGAGCAACTGAGGCTGGGGATAGTGATTAGCTGTGCGAGACCTAGGGGAGCTTCCCCTGAGGCAGGGCAGAGAGGGGTCTGCCTTAGTGGCTGCCAGTTTCCCACAACCGGCTCCCCATGCACTCCCCGGCCTGTGCCAAAAGAATGCTCTGGCCCTGCTCAAACCATGCCACAGCACTGCACTGGATCTGGGGCAGCCACAACAGGGGAAAAGTCTCAACCATGGGACACAGAGGCAACCCAGTCCCATAGCAGAGCCCAGGTGAGGCAGCAGCAGCCCTTCTTAGCTCTAACTCAAGCGGCACCTCAGAAGCTGCCCAGATCTCTGATGGTGGCTGCTGCACCACAGCTTACCTCTCAGTATACAAGGAGAGGCCATATGGGCATCGCCAGTCCTGCAGAGTGGTTCCACAACAGGGCAGGGGTGGCAGAGGCTGTGAGGGACAAAGGGGATTTGTACTCGAGGTTATGTCTAAGCAGAGCCGTGGACACCTACATATCAGACCTCTGTCAGCACACCAGCCACACTTGCTTCAGTACTCCCCTCCTCCGGGGTAAAGGTCCTGGAGCAGGGAAAGGGAAAAACACACACTTAAAGGGAAGAGATCCAGCTCAAGCCCCACCCTCAGGGCTTCTGCTTCAGCAACTTGAGATCAGACCATACCTCTAACAGGGCAGTTACAGCCAATGTGTAGAGAGGAAGCACTGCCCACACCCAGCACTAGCTCTAGCCCTTACATCTCCAGCCACACCAGCTACCAAGGCAATAGCTGCCAGCACACCCTGAGGAAAGATGTGACGTCCATGTCAAACCTAGCTCTCCTATCAAAGGCATCAGACACACACACAGTCTTTATAGGGACACTCCCACAGAAGGATACACTTTCAAGATCACAATGGATAACTGTCTTAACCTAAATTCATAGAGGCAAGAAAGTTAAGCAAAAACAAAAAGGGAGACTAACTAGTCTCAATCAAAAGAACAAGAGAAAATCTCTGAAAAAATAATGAAACAGAAATAAAAAACTTATCAGATAAAGAATTCCAAACATTGGTAACAAAAATGTTAACTAAATTAGGGAAAATAATTGATCTAAACAGTGAACATTTCAACAAGGAATGAGAAAATATTAAAAAAAAAAGACCCAATCAGAAATTAATAACCCAAGAGCTGAAATAAAACACACATTAGAAGGAAAGAATAGCCGACAAAGTGATACAGAGGAATGCATAAGTGATCTAGAAGACAAAATAATAGAAACCATCCAATCAGAACAGTAGAAAGAAAAACAAATTTTAAAAAATGAAAGCAACTGAAGAGATCTCTGTGATAACAGTAAAGCATCCAAATATTTGCATCATAGGGGTTCCAGAAGAAGAGAGAGAAAAGGGGATAAAAAATGTATTTAAAGAAATCATAGCTGAAAACTTCCCAAACCTGAAGAAGGAAACAAATATCCATCTACAGATATCACAGAGGATCCCAAACAAGATGAACCCAAACAGACCCATACCAAGACGTATCATAATTAAAATGGCAAAAGATACAGATAAAGAGAGAATTTCAAAGGCAGCAAGAGAAAAACAAAGAGCCATATTCAAGAGAATCCCCATAAGGCTATTAGCTGATCTCTCTGTAGAAACTTTGCAGGCCAGAAGGAAGTGGCATGATATATTCAAAGTGCTGAACAGGAAAAACCTGCAACTTAGGATACTCTACCTAGCAAGATTATCACTTAGAATAGGAGAGATAAAAGACTTCTCAGATAAGCAAAAACTGAAGTAGTTCATCAATACTCAGCTTACCCTAAAATGTTGAAGGGTCTTCTCTAAATGGAAAAGAAGTAATAATTTATTGGAAAGGGAAAATCCCACTAGGAGAGACAAGTATTATAGTAAGACCGAGGATCAACCACTTAAATAAGCTAGTATGTAGATTAAAAGACATGAAATTGTAAAAGCAACTGTAACTACAATAAACAGTAATGGGATAAGACTGAAGACGTAAAATATGACATCAAAAACATAAAATGTAGGGGAAAAAAGCAAAAAAAATTTGGGGGAGGGGAGTAAAAATTGTAGATCTTTTAGAATGTGTTTGAACTTAAAACGACTACTAGTTTAAAACAAGTAGACATAATTATAGGTCAACATATATGAACCTCATGGTAACCACAAATCCAAATCCTATAATAGACACACAAAAACTGAGAAGAAAGGAAAACAAGCATACTACTAAAGAAAAACATCAAACCACACGGGAATAAGCACAAAGAAGAAGAAATGAAAAGAACAACAAAAACCACCAGGAAACAAGTAATAAAATGGTAATAAGTACATACTTATCAATAATTACTTTAAATGTCAATGGACTATATGATACAATCAAAAGACATAGAGTGGTGAACTAGATAAAAAACAAGACTCTTCAATATGCTACCTATAAGAGACTTGCTTCAGGGATAAAGACATGGGTAGAATAAAAGTGAGGACATGGAAGATGGTGTTTCATGAGAACAGAAACATGCAAAAGAAAGCGAAGGTAGCAATCCTCATATCAGACAAAATGGATTTTAAAACAAAGGCTATATGATCCATCAATCCCACCCCTGGGCATATATCTGGAGGAAACTCTAATTCACAAAGATATAGGCACCCCAATGTTCACAGCAGTACTATTTACAGTAGCCAAGACATGGAAGCAAACTAAATGTCCATGAACAGATGATTGGATAAAGAAGTTGTGGCATATACAATGGAATACTACTCAGCCATTAAAAAGACTAAAATAATACCATTTGCAGCAACATGGATGGACTTGAAGATTGTCATACTAAGTGAAGTAAGCCAGAAAGAGAAAAATACCGTATGATATCACTTATACGTGGAATCTAAAAAATTGAGACAAACTTATTTACAAAACAGAAACAGATTCACAGACATGGAAAACAAACTTGTGGTTACCAGGGAAGGAAGGGGGTGGTGGAGAGATAAATTGGGAGTTCTGGATTTGCAGATACTAACTAGCATATATGAAAGAGATAAACAGCAAGTACCACTGTATAGCACAGGAAATTGTATTCAATGCCTTGCAATAGCCTATAATGAAAAAGAATATGAAAAGGAACACACACACACACACACACACACACACATATATATATATATAAAACTGAATCACTATGTTGTACACCAGAAATTAAGACAACATTGTAAACAGACTATGCTTCAATTAAAAAAATTTAAAAAAAACAAAGGCTATAACAAAGGACAAAGAAGGGTATTATATAATGATAAAGGGCTCAAAACAAGATGAGGATATTACACTTGTTAACAAATATGTACCCAAAACAGGAGGACCTAAATATATAAGCAAATACTAACAGACATGAAAGGAGAAATTGGCAATAATATAATAATAGTAGGGGACTTTACCATCACATTTACATCAATGGACAGATTATCTAGACAGAAAATTAATAAGGCAACAGTGGTCTTAAATGACATAATATACCAATTGGACTTAATAGAAATCTACAAGACATTACATAGAAAAACAGCAAAAAACATGTTCTTTTCAAGCGCATATAGAATGTTCTCCAGGAGAGAGCACATGCTAGGCCTCAAAACAAGTATCAACAAATATTAAAGATGATAGAAATTATATCAAGCATTTTTTCTGACCACAGCGGGTATAAAACTAGAAATCAATTACAGGAAGGGAAATGGGAAAACCACGAACACATGGAGACTAAACAACATGCTACTAAAAAACAAATGAGCCAATGAAGAAATCAAAGAGGAAATCAGAAAATACCTTGACATAAATGAAAATGGAGAAACAACATTCCAAAATCTAAGGGATGTAGCAAAAGTAGCTTTAAGAGGGAAGTTTATAGCAATACAGTCATTCCTCAAAAAATAAGAAAAACATCAAATAAACAACCTAACATACCACCTAAAAGAATTAGGAAAAGAACAACAAAGCCCAAAGTCACCAGAAGGAAGGAAATAATAAAGATCAGAGAGGAAATAAATAAAATAGAGGTCAAAAACAATAGAAAAGATCAATGAAATCAAGAGTTAGGTTTTTGAAAAAATAAACAAAATTGACCAACCTTTAGCCAGGCTCACCAAGAATAAAAGAGAGAAGACCCAAATAAAGAGAAATAATATCTGATACCAGAGAGATACAAAAAATCATAAGAGAATACTATGAAAAGTTATATGCCAACAAATTGGATAACCTAGAAGAAATGGACAAATTTCTAAAAACATACAACCTGCCAAGACTAAATCAAGAAGAAACAGACAATTTGATTGGAGTGATTACTAGCAGTGAAATTGAATTTGTAATTAAAACAAAAAAACTCCTGGCAAACAGAAGTCCAGGACTGGATAGCTTCACAGGGAAATTCTACCAAACATATAAAGAAGAACAAATACCTATCCTTCTCAAACTATTCCAAAAAACTGAAGAGGCTGGAACACTCCCAAATTCATTTTATGAGGCCACCATTGCCCTGATACCAAACCCACACAAAGATACTATAAAAAAAAAACAAAATTACAAGCCAATATCTTTGCTAAATGTAGATGCAAATATCCTCAGCAAACTATTAGCAAACTGAATCCAACAATATATAAAAAGGATCATATGCCATGATCAAGTTGGATTTACTCCAGGGACACAAGGATGGTTCAACATTCACAAATCAATGAGATATATGACATTAATGAAATGAAGGATAAAAATAATATGACCATCTCAATAGATGCAGAAAAGGCATTTGACAAAGTTCAACATCCGTTCATGATAAAAACTCTCACAGAGTGACTACAGAGGGAACATATCTCAGTGCAATAAAGGCCATTTATGACAAACCCACAGCTAACATCATACTCAACAGTGAAAAACTAAAAGCCTTTCCCCTAAATTCAGGAACAAGACAAGGATGCCCGCTCTCTACACTATTTAACATAGTATTGGAAGTCCTAGCCGCATCAATCAGAAAAAATAAGAAATAAAAGTCATCCAAATTGGGAGGGAGGTAAAACTGTCACTATTTGCAGATGACATGATACTTCATATAGAAAACCCTAAAGTCTCAACCCAGAAACTGTTAGAATAAATGAATTCAGCAACATTGCAGGATACAAGATTAATATACAGAAATCGTTGCTTTTCTGTACACTAATAATAAGCTAACAGAAAGAGAAAGTTTTAAAATTCCATTTAAAATCTCATCAAAAAGAATAAAATTCTTAGGAATAAACTTACCCAAGGAGGTAAAAGACCTACACTCTGAAAACTATAAAACACTGATGAATGAAATTGAAGATGATACAAAGGAATAGAAAGATATACCGTGCTCTTGGATTGAAAGACTTAATACTGATAAAATGACCATACTACCTAAAGCAATCTACAGATTTAATGAAATTCCTATCAAAATACTCATGAGATTTATCACAGAACTAGAACAAATAATATTAAAATTCATATAGAACCACAAAAGACCCCAAATTGTCAAAGCAATCTTGAGAAAAATGAACAAAGCTGGAGGTATCATGCTCCCTCACTTCATACTATACTACAAAGCTACAGTAATCAAAACAGCATGTTACTGGCACATAAACAGACACACAGATCAATGGAATAGAATAGAGAGCTCAGAAATAAACCCACACATCTATGGTTAATTAATCTGCAACAAAGAAGGCAAGAATATACAATGGAGAAAAGACAGTCTCTTCAATAAGTGGTGCTGGGAAAACTGGACAACTACATGTAAAACAATGAGATTAAAACATTTCCTCACACTATATACAAAAATAAACTTGAAATGCATTAAAGATCTAAATGTAAGACCTGAAACCATAAAACTGGAAGAGATCATAGGCAGAACACTCTTTGACATAAACTGTAGCAATATTTTTATAGATCTGTCTCCTAAAGCAAAAGAAATAAAAGCAAAAATAAACAAATGGGATCTAATTAAACTTAAAAGCTTTCTGCACAGCAAAGTAAGTCATCCACAAAATGAAGAGATAACGTATCAAAAGGAAGAAAACATTTGCCAATGATATGACTGGCAAGGGATTAGTATCCAAAATATATAAATAGCTTACAACTCAATATCAAAAAAACAAACAACCCAATCAAAAAATGAGCAGAAGACCTGAATAGACATTTTTCTAAAGAAGACATACAGATGGCTAACAGGTACATGAAAAGATGCTCAACATCATTAATTATCAGAGAAATGTGTATCAAGACAACAAGGGGAGATATGAATTCACGCCTGTCAGAATGGCTATCATCAAAAAAACTACAAATAACAAATGTTAGAGATGATGTGGAAAAGGAACACTTGTACACTGTTCGTCAGAATGTAAATTGGTAAAACCACTATGGAAAACAGTATGGAGGTTCCTCAGAAAACTGAAAATAGAACTACCATATGATCCAGCAACTCCACTCCTGGGTTGTGGAGTGATTATATAATCACTTCTTCTTTATCCATAAATCTGGTTTTTTCCCCATTCATCTGTTGATGGGCACTTGGGTTGCTTCCATATCTTGGCTATTATAAACAGTGCTGCTATGAACATTGAGGTGTATGTGTATACATATATATTAGTTTTTGTTTTTTTGTTTTTTGGGGTAAGGTTTTTAGGTTTATATATTTACTTATTTTTAGTGGTGGTGTTGGGGATTGAACCCAGGACCTTGGGTATGCTAGGCATGCACTCTACCACTGAGCTATACTCTCCCCCCTAGAAGTGGTATGTGTGTATATATATATATATATATGTATGTATGTATACACAGAGACACACACACACACAGACACACACACACACACACACCCCGGAATATTACTCAACTAGCCAAAAAAAAGAATAAAATTCTTCCATTTGCAGCAACATGGATGGCCCTAGAGAATATTGTGCTTAGTGAAATAAATCAGACAGAGAAAGACAAATACTGTATGATACCACTTCTATGTGGAATCTAAAAAGTAATACAAGAAAATATGTATGTAAAACAGAAACAGACTCACAGATAGATATAGAAAACAAACTAGTGGTTACCAAAAGGGAGAAGGAAGGGGGAGGGGCAAATTAGGTGTGTGGGATTAAGAGATACAAACTACTATGTATAAAAAAGATAAGCAACAAGGATATATTGTATAGCACAGGAAATTATAGCTATTATCTTATAATAACTTTTAATGGAGTATAATCTAAAAAATACTGAATCACAAAGTTATACACCTGTGACTAATATAATATTGTAAATCAACTATACTTCAATTTAAAAAAAGAAAGGAAAGTGATGTGGAAGGCAACACATGATTAATCTGGGGATGAATGGGTCTTCTATAACCTAGAAAAGGTAGCAATATGAGCTGAGCCTTAATGGAAATACGATATAAGTGGACTGGGGGAAGAGATGAAATTCCTGGTTGGGAGAACACCAAAAGGATATGGCAAACAACTGTATGTAGGGAGGGGCTGGGAAGAGTGAGACAGAGAGTCAAAAAACAACTTGCAGTTTTCAAGTGTGGGTGCTGAAATGGTAGGAGAAAAACATGGTAGGGGTGGTTGATAATCTTGATCCAGCCAGAACATGCTGGATTTATAGATTTGAATGACAAAGGAATAAGAGGTTAAAAGAAGTGAAGAGGAAATCAACCTGCATAGGGATTGTGTAGAGGGGCATGGTAGATGGCAGGTTGATTAGCAGAGCCTAGGAAGGCAGGAGAAATCCAGAAGAACAAAACTCAGCCTAAAATGCACCTTCATTCCCATCGTCCTGGGTCCACTTTGTGCCCTTGTTTTCCCAGCCTCTGCTAGTCTGTGCACAGGCCCTGCTCCATCTTCTTTTCTCTTCCTCCTAGTGCCCTGGTTTTCTGACAATCAAGAATTTTGAAAACAGAGAACTGGACCACAATTCTTAGCATTTCAAGGGGGATTTTCATGTTCAAAATTGCAAATTTTCCTGAATTTACTCAGCAAGTCACACCTTAATGATGCTGGGTTGTCAAATAATGTGAAAGACATGAATGATTTCTCTACAGACCAGTATAAACTCTGACACCCTAAGAAAACCTTGTCATTTTTAGACTTACACTAGAGAATCTTAATCAAAGAGTTATCATTCAGCTAGAGTTTATGACTTTATTAGATTCTATTTAACTGACTGGTATTGGTGGTAGTGGAACACAGGAGGGCTGCACCTAACAAATATCAGGGTAAGTCACCAAAAAGATAACCAGTCCAGTTGGCAAGGGGACCACTGTTAAGTAATAAGACCCTTTGGTTTTTAGTTAGGAAAAGCATTTGGGCCATAGAAACTTAGCGCCACAAAATACAAAATTTCTTAGAGATTTCAGTCAATTCATTTTACTGTCAATGGTGGTAAGAACCAAATGCAATGCAAAATTGGACTCTGGTCTTCCCTTAAAGTGATACTTTTGAAAACCTTACTGCTGTTTTAAGTACATCTTGTTTGTTGTTTACACTTAGGAACAAATTATTGCCTGCTATCTGCTAACTGAAATGCATTTGGATACATCCATCAGGAAATGGGATTCCATACACAAACAGGTCAGGAACGTACTTAACACATAGACCTCTGCATCTCTAAACTGCTGCCTCTTTTTGCTTTTGATAAGGTAACTGTTCTTTTTGGAGAGATGCATTTCTCAGAAGAATAAAAAGATGTCACTTTTGTAAAGGTTATCTTTATTGATAAATCATACAAAGAGGATAGCACATTGGATGGATGGATCGATAGATGGATGGAGAAAAATATTTGGTTGCTTTATAATTCAAGACTTGAGGCATCTATTCCACAAACTGAGGTGAGAATCACCTTGATTCTTCATCAACAGGTTTTGCTGTTCTTAAGAATCAATCTGCTTATAGAAAGTGTGGTTGTATTCCCAAAGACCATTTCACATTAGTGCCAGTGCCAAGTCATGCAGTGGGTCCAAACTAAGCCTCTATCATACTGTATCTTTGATTTTGGACAGTATCCAAGCCAAAAAGCAGCAATACTTAATACAGAGCTCATGGTTCATGTAGGAAGCAAGGCAACACGACAATATTTAGTCAAAACTAAGAGTGTGTCAAATGATTTTTCTCCAACATTGAAAAGAAAAAATTGGGGGTGGGTTTTTTTTTGGCATGGTGAAGAAAAGGAGAAATTATTCTTTATTCCTTTTGGAAATAGCTCTAGCTTAAGAATTCGAAAATGTAGGTTCTAGCCCCACCCTGTCACTAACTAGCTATGTGACCTTGGAGAACTTACTGCACTTCTTTGAGCCTCAGATTCTCCATCTATAAAACGAGAAGTGTACTTTTCAAATAGCACATCATAACTCATCAGTGGATTGTATGTATATAAACTGGGTTGCGATATAAAATGTATTTCTCATTGAATTGTTGAATCAAAAAGTTCAAAAATCAAGGGTGCAGACCTACGCTATCCAATACAGCAGCCATAGCCACATGCAGGTGTTTACATTTAAATTGATTCAAAATAAATACAGCTAAAAATTCAGTTACTCATTATGTGAGTGTGGGTGGCATTAGCCACATTTCAAGCATTTAGTAGCCACATGTGGCTAGTGGCTACCATATTGAACAAGCACAGCTGTAGAATATTTCTCTTTTTTTTAAAGAATATTTCTATCATTACAGTTCTGTTGAACAGTCCTAATCTAACAGCCTTTCTATGGTTCTGTAGGAGGTGGAGGTAGGGTGCATTGTTAGGAAGGGTACTCCAAGCTCTTGGAAGAGAAGACAGGTTCACTTGTCTCTTTCTTAAGAGAGTCTGTATGTGAATCTCCAAATACATGAGACAAAAATTATTTATTAAGTTCTGTACTTGGTTCTGTGAGGAATACAGAGGGAACATCCTCATAAACATTCACTAAATGTTAAATGAACAAACTAAGGCATCATAAAATCATAATCTAGTTAAAGACATAAGCCTTAGGTAAATGAAAGAGCTAACCATAAAAGGCAATGTACATAAGCAAGTGTTGATAATAACTGGCAACATTCAGAAAAGGGGGAAGTCTTTGAGCATTAGAAGGTATCAGGTCCAGCAATCTCACTCCTGGGCATATATCCAGAGGAAGCTCTAATTCAAAAATATACATGTACCCCAATGTTCATAGCACTATTTACAACAGCCAAGACATGGAAACAGCCTAAATGCCCATCAACAGATGACTGGATAAAGAAGCTGTGGTATATTTATACCATGGAATACTACTCAGCCACAAAAAATAATAAAATAATGCCATTTGCAGCAACATGGATGGACCTGGAGATCGTTATACTAAGTGAAGTAATCTAGAGAAAGAAAAATACCATATGATATCACTTCTATGTGGAATCTAAAAAAAAGATACAAATGAACTTATTTATAAATCAGAAACAGACTCACAGACATAGGAAACAAACTTATGGTTACCAGGTGGAACAGAGGGCAGGAAGGGATAAATTGGGAGTTCAAGATTTGCAGATACTAATTACTACATATAAAATAGATAAACAACAAGTTTCTACTGTATAGCACAGGGAACTATATTCAATATCTTATAGTAACTTATAATGAAAAAGAATATGAAAAGGAATATATGTATGTACCTATATGAAACATTATGCTGGACACCAGAAATTGACACAACATTGTAAACTAACTATACTTCAAATAAAAAAAAGAAGTCATCAGGGAAGATTTCAAGGAGGATGTAGTATTTGTACTGGTCCCTAAATTATTGCTTGGATTTGGATGAGCAGAGATAAGAGTAGAGAATACTCCAGATGAGGGGAACACCTTATGTATGTGTCCGAGATGGGAATAGGTCCTAGAGAATAGTGAGCAATGAAATTAGATAGATGGCTTGGGACTAGATCGTAGAGGGTGGAAAGTCAGGCAGTAGAGTGCAATTCTCGGTAAAGTCATTAACAGTTTTCAGAGCACTTTCACATGATCTTTTGACAGTCCCTTGAGATAGCCAGGGCAAGGATCATTACTTCCATCTTAGAGCTGACGAACTGAGTCTCAGAGGTGATACAACTTGCCCAGGGTCATATAGTTAATGAACAATATGACCAGGATTCAAACTGAGTTAATCTTACTCTCCATCCAGTATTCCTCCCACAATATCTTGCTGTTATGATAAAAGCTGGATTTGAGGCACTGGAGAGAGGGATACCAATGAGAAAGTTGTTGTAATAATCCAGGCATAAAGTGCTGAAGGCCTGGCCTAAGGTGGCCAGAAACCAGATGCTCTGGTTATATAACATACTATAAAGCAAACTGACAATGCAGAATCCACTGTTTATAGGGGAGAGTAAGAGTAGACAGTCTGAGGTTAGAACACTGCAGTTATTTTTAACTGGAAGTGATCTAAACTACCCCAAAGGAATAAATGTTAACAATATCATTCATATACTGTGTCCGGATTTTTCCAGACAGCTGGAGGCAATGTTTTGGACACGGTTCCTAAGCAAACAACACTTTATATGTCTATGCATTTTTATGAGCCATTTCTGACTTGATAGTCTTTCTTTCCTCTGTCAATTTCAATTTCCATTTCTCAGAACTAATTGGTCATATGATTTCTTACCTCATCTAGATTTCCACTGAGACAGGACTAGCACGAAAAGGTCAAGGAGCTACAGACCTTGGAGGTTTTCCACACTATTTAGTAAAACTAATTATTAGCTTAGCAATTAATTACCTAATAATGATTTACTAAGAAAATGCTAAAATATGCCATTGCCAGATTAATCTTAAAGGACTTCTCCACCCATGTCACTAAGCTGCTCAGAAACTTCCATGGGCTTCCAAGATTGTTCCAACTGATAGGAATCAAATACAAACTCCTTAGCCTGGCATTTAAGGCCCTCTCCAATATGGCCACTTCCTACATTTCTAGTTGTTCCCCAGTGCTCATTACTCCTTCATGAGATCTACTCTTTTCAGCCAAAATAAACCACATGATACACTGGAGACTCTACTCATTCATTTCCTACTTGCACTCAAGTCCTACTTCAAATACTGCCTTCTCTATGAACCCTTCTTCTTCAATTTTCCCACCATGAAATACTTGCTCCTTCTTTTGAGCTTCTCTATATTCCTTTATTTATATCTCCTTCATGGCACTGGGTACTCATACTTTAGATTATTGCTATTTGCAGGCATGCCATCTCTCTGCTATTGGAATGAACTCCCATCTCAGCCCATGTAGTGTTCATCTCTGTATCCCCTATAGCTCTGACTATAGTGCCTTGCAGTGGTCCCCTAAGGACCAGCAAGTGTTCATTGAATGAATGGGCACACTGACCAAAGTCCAAAAGCTGGTTTATATGTCCATCCAAATATCAATTTAACCATCTTTTACTGAGTGCCTATCATATGACTGGCACTGTGCTAGGCCTTGGGGATAGCAACATATTTTCAGCAATTTCAAGTCTAATGGGAAAAGAAAGAGAAGGAGAGTTCATTTTGATACAGTATGGTCAGCACCTGCACAGAGGGCTATAGGAGAACAGCAGAAGGTCGTGTAAGCCAGTCTAGGGTACATAGAAGGCTTTACGAAGGAAGGTGATGGCAGGACTTAGCTTAAAGGATAAAAATTAAGCAATTTGGGCAGGGGAAGGACATTCCAGACAGGGGAGAAACGTACCAAAACACTAGGGCTGAGAGACTGTGGAATGGTGATGCCACATGGAGACTATCAAAGGTTGAGGTTGAGGAGGCAGGCAGGGCTAGGAGATGCTGCTGACCTTGGAAGCCTTGGTAAAAATTCTAGACTTAACCCAGGCTTCGTGGTGCCTCTGAAGGGTTTCAAATACACCCAAGAGGAAGTCTAGGTGTTCCACTGTTTGCAGGACAGAAGCAGTGCAACAAGTAATTGCCTGTAATGCAGACCCTGGTTTTTTTTTTTTTACATTCATTATCAAATTAAATTCTGTTAAAAAAACAAAACAAAACAAAAAAACCCTCAAAACCCTGAAGTAATCATCTTTGTCAAGGAAGGGGTTAAGGTGGGTCTCTGTCTTACAGCACGCCCAGCAGTACAGCACGACGGGAGAAACTCTGAGTCCTTTCCAGAAACAGTACTCTTCCTTCGGAGCACTTTTCCAGTTTTCTCGTCTGTTTACAACCACCTCACCCGCTTCCCAGACCACAGGAATTTTCCCCATACCCTTTCAACATCACACTTCATTAGGAAATGTTCCTAGCAGACATATGATGTTTAAAAATTCTTTACCTTCGATGTAATGTTAAATTATACTGCCAGAGTCAAGTTTTTGGATTACATAAAATTACACGTGTACCTTCACTTTCAAAACAAAAGATGTATCCCAAGTTAATCCTAAGGCAAATTTCTGTAAAGGGAACTTGATTTTTTAATGTTATTTTATGATCATTTGAGCCACATTACTCAAGAAAAGACAATTTGACCCCATCCAAAAAAGATACAGCTTGTATTAAAATGGCTCCTCAGTCCTGGTGTGCACTCTATGTACCAGACACCAGGAAAATAAATATCTATCTACCCACAAGCATGAAAGACCCAACCCACCAACCACAGCAAAAATACTCTCTAATATCTGACAGGAAGAGAATCTTGACCTGCTGAACAAAAAACAGATCAATTTTTATCCCTAAGAGTGGCTCTTCACAAAGTGGGTTTTCTTATTCTTAGCCATCAGTTCTTTCATTAATACTGAGTTAAATTATTCTAAATTAAATTAATTTGAAGTTAAACTGTCTTATTATTGAACCTACCCTAGCAGTTACACTCTTAGGTTTATATCCAAGAAAAATGAGTATGAATGTCCGCCAAAAGATATGGTCAAAAATGTTCATAGCAGCTTTATTCACAATAACCAAAACCTATAAAATAACCCAAATGCCTATCAACAGGGGTGCTATGGACTGAATGTTTGCATCCTCCCAAAATTCTTATGTTGAAGCCCTAATCCCCAAAGTCATGGTATTTTGAAGTGGGGTCTTCAGGAGGTAATTAGGTCATGTGGGTGGAGCCTTCATGAACAGGATTAGTGTCCTTATAAAAATAAATGCCAAAGAGATGATCTCTCTCCACCATGTGAGGACACAGCAAGAAGGTGGCCATCTGCAAACCAAAAAGATGGACCTCCCTCACCAGACACCTAATCTGCTTGTGCCATGATCTTGAAGCTTACCAGCCTCCAGAACTGTGAGAAAAAAATGTTTGTTGTTTAAGCCACCCAGTCTATGGCATTTTGTTACAGCAGCCTGAATTGACTAAGACAAGGGGAATGGATAAATACATTGTGGTGAATCACACATGGGAATGGTACACAATAACAAAAAAGAACTAATAGTATACACAAAATAGTATACACATGGATGTATCTCACGTACATTACATTAAAAAAGAGGCCAGACACAAAACAGTACAGATAATACAATTCTATTTATATAAAGTTTGAAATCAGGCAAAGCCAATCTATGATAATAGCAGTCAGAATAGTTGTTACCCTTGGAAGAAGGTGTCAACTAGGAGGAGGCAAGAGGGAACCTTTCGGAGGACCAGAAATGTTCTATGTCTTGATATGGGTGAATGTTACACATATATAAACTTTCACTGAGCTGTACACTTAAGATCTGTGTACTTTACTGCCTATAGACAACAATACTTCAAGAAGGAAGAAAAAGATAAGTCCCTATAGTGGATTTATTTCTGATACAGATTGGCAATGCAAATCAAAATTATGCAACAACAAAATATTCTTTTGTTATCAGGAGTAGAGATACAGTTCTGAATTTATCCCTGTACACACACACACACATCAAATCCAAGTGCAAGTAGTTTGAGGCTTCAGATATTATTTAGATATAAGGTCAATTTATTGGACTTTTCAATTAGTAGCATTCCAAAATGCTATCTATTTTTACAGGCTTATTTTGATTTGAAGTTCACTTATCAGAGAAATATATTGAATTTGTTCCCCAAAACTTAATGAAAGAAAGCACAGTAGACTGAAGAGAACACTGGCCTATGAATTAGAAGAGCTGGGTTCCATTTCTGCTCTTCTGCTAGCCAAGTCACCTTGGGCCAGTATTCAAGCTAAGATTCCCTTTCCTTACCCATAAAATGGAGATAATACTTTCCTCCCTACAGAGCTATAGTGAAGATCAAGTAAGAGAATGGATATGAATGTGCTTTGTAAAATTTAAAGTGTTAATATCCCCAAAGCTGTGTTTAATTAGAACTTGTGCCTGGGTGTGGCCAATAGAAAATGTACTTAAATTTCAAAGCTTCTATTTCAGTTTCACATAACTGACATTTCACCAGAGAGTCAGGATTAGCAAGTACACTCTAATTCTAAGATCTCTGAAAAGTTGAAATAATTCCATTATAATAAACACTGAAAATAGATATGTTCAGGGAAGTACAGTTCAAAACGGCCTTGTTTTACCGAATTGTGACTTTTAGATGTAGCTCGAGCAATGCAATATCCATTATATTCAGTTCACACCTCTAGAACTTTAAACCGTTTCTGCAACACCCACGCCATAGTCCCCCTCTCCATGATGAACTTCACAATAACTGCCCCTGAAGGCTGCCTCTACTTCTACCCTCTGCCATCCACTGTGACCACTACAGCAAAATTTAAAAAAAAAAACTCTTCACCCTGAAATCCTTGTCAGAACACTGAATACTTCTTGTCAGAGAGCCCCAAATGGAAGCTCTTTTGTGTCACCTTTGGAAGTTTGTTTCTTTGATGAGAAGAGGTGATGTAGGCCAGAGTAGCCTCAAAATGCTTCCTGTCACCAACTAGTCTTTCCAGTGGGCCCAGCAGGAAACCACTGACTGGAGAGCCACGCAGTGTGAAGAGAGTTTGACAGAAGGAAAAATTAGGGTGATTTAGTTTCAAGGACACCAGTGGTTCCTGTTCCTGGAGGTTTCGTTCTTAGTTGCACAGTTAAGCTCCCCAAAGTAGAACAAGCCTGCAGATAAACAAGCAAAACAAACTAGAGGAGGTAAATCCTGAGCCTCTCAAAATCCTTGAGAAGCATTCCCTTCAGGCATTAAGTCCTAGTTAAGAAGCCTTTGTTGAGCCTACTGAGCTAGGGGATGGGGATCAACTTTACAAAAGTAGATCAACAGCAGCATGAAGGGCCAACTGACAAGGAAAGAGATAAAAAAATCATTAAAAAAAAACTCATACGGGTTCACAGACACAGACACAGACACATACACACATACACACACACAGACAAAGACTAATGGTCAGAGACCATTTAGTGCAAGGGCAGACATTAAATCACATTTCAATAGGCTTAGTATACCAATATATTATAGCATAGGGCCTCAGGTTGACAGTCAATAGAGGAGACTAGTCTTAAGGGAAATTTAATGATAATGAATATAGAGAAAGCTGGGATACAGACCCTGGCCCCATTCTATTGTACCATAAAGGAGCTAGCTACAGCTTTAATGCCTGAATAAGCAGAGCCTCTGGTATGGGCAGCAATTGTGCCAATCATCAAACAATTTGTAGGAACAATGAATGTTACCCTATCCATAGTTTTTTACTCTGAAATGACTGAAAATGCAAGGTTTAGCAAAGAATTCTTACCTGATAGTTAACTTTTATTTAGTATATATAAATATACCAATTGGAAGCTACAAAACAGTACTGAAGAAATTAAACATGACACAAATAAATGGAAATATATCTGTGTTCATGAGTTAAAAGACTTAATATTGCTAAGATGTCCTTACAATCCAAAGTGACCTTCAGTTTCAATACTCTTTAGTTGAGAAATTGCATGCATAAGACCAGAGAAGTCACATCCCCCTAAAAAAAGGTTTCAGAAACCTCAGAATCTCTAGCCAGGTTGATTGATGAAGGTCTTTCATTGAACTAATAAGCCAGTCCATTAAGAAATGGGAGAAATGGCTATTTTCTCAAATACACAGATCCCAACACAGTTACATAACACACAAAGAAACAGGTAAACATGACCAAAGAACAAAATAAATCTCCAGAAACTGATCCTAAAGAAATGAAGACACATAAATCACCTGACAAAGAATTCAAAATAACCACCGATCTAAGAGCTCAGGAAAATGGTGTATGAATAAAATGAGAATATCAACAAAGAGACAAAATATTTTTAAGTGCACCAAGCAGAAAATTTGTAGTTGAAGAATATAATAACTCAACTGAAAAATTCACTAGAAGGGTTCAACAGCAGATTTGAGTAAGAAGAATAACCAATAACTCAAAGACAGGTCATTTGAAACTATCCAGTCAGTGAAACAAACAAAAAGAATGAATAAGAGAGAAGAAAGTCTAAGAGACTTATGGGATATGATTAAATGGACCAAGATATGCATTTTGGGACTCCTAGAAGGAGAAGAAAGAGAAAGGGGCAGAAAATTTATTTGAAGAAATAACGGCTGAAAACTTTCACAATCCAGGGAAGAAAACGGACATGCAGTTTCAGAAGCCCAGTGGACTTCAACGAGAACCCAAAGACACTGACATTAAGACATGTTATAATCAAATTGTCAAAAATTTAAAGACAGAATTTTGAAAGCAGCCAGAGAAAAGTAACTCCTCAAGACAAGGGAACTCCCATTAAGACTACCAGTGGATTTCTCAGCAGAAACATTGTAGGCCAGAAGGAAGTGGGATGAGACATTCAAAATGCTGAAGGAAAAACATGCCCAACAAGAATACTATAGCCAGGAAAATTATTCTTCAAAAATGAAGGAAAAATAGACATTTCCAGATAAAAAAGCTGAGGCAGTTCATTGCTACTAGATCTGTCCTACAAGAAATTCTAAAGAGAGCCCTTCAAGCTGAAACGAAAAGACACTAAACAGAAACATGAACACATAGGAAAGTATAAAGGTCACTTGTAAAAGTAAATATATAGACAAATACAGAACACTGAATACTGTAACAGTGATGAGTGAATCATTCAAATTCTGGTATGACAAAAGTTAAAAAATGACTATAACTATAAAAATGTTCATGGATACACAATATAAAAAGATGTAATTTGTGATATTGATAACATAAGATGTGTTGGGGGGAGAAGTAAAAAGTACAGAATATTTGTATGTAATTGAAGTTGTTGTTACAAGTTTAAATAAATGATTATATCTGTAGTATGTTTTACATGAGCCCCATGGTAACCACAAAGAAAATACCTATAGAATAGACACAAAAGAAAATGAGAAAGGAATCAAAGCATGTCACTAAAAAAAAAAATCAATGAAAGAAAGGAAGACAGCAAGGAATGAAAAAAGAGACCAAAAAGGTACAAGACAGAAAGAAAATAATAAAATGGCAATGGTAGGTCCTTCCCTATCACTAACTACTTTAAATAAAAATGAATTAAGTTTCCCAATCAAAAGGTATAAAGTGGCTGATGGATAAAAAGACAAAATCCAGCTATATGCTGTCTACAAGAGACTCATTTTAGATTTAAGGACACATGTAAGCTGAATGTAAAAGTATGGAAAAAGATATTTCATGCAAAGTGTAACCAAAAGAGAGTAGGCATGATTATATTTATATCAAACAAAATAGACTTTAAGTTAAAAAAAACTGTCAAAAAGACAAAGGAAAACATTATGTAATGATAAAAAGCCAATTCATTAGTAAGTTATAACAATTATAAATATAAAGCACTCAGCATCAAAGGACTCAAATATATGAAGCAAACACTGACAAGACTGAAGGGAGATAAAGACAGTAACACGATAGTAGGAGGGGATTTCAACATGTCACTCTTAATAATGGAGAGAAAATTCAGACAGAAGATCAACAAGAAAACAAAATATTTGAGCAACACTATATGAATCTAACAGACATATAGAACATTAACCCAGTAGCAGCAAAATACATGTTCTTCTCAAGTGCACACAGAACATTCTCCAGAATAGATCACATTAGGTCACAAAACAAGTCTTAACAAATTTTAACAGACTGAGATCATACCAACTATATTTTCCAACCACAATGGAATGAAATTGGAAATTAATGGCAAGAGAAAAACTGGAAAATTCACAAATATGTGGAAATTTAAAAACACTCTTGAACAACCAATGAGTCATGAAGAAATCAAAAGGGAAACTGAAAAATATCTTGATACAAATGAAAATGAAAATGTAACATACTAAAACTTATGAAATTGCAGCAACAGCAGTACTAAGAGGAAAGTTTATAGTGATAAATGCCTACATTAAAAGAGAAGAAAGTTTTCAAATGAACAGTCTAACATTACACTTCAAGGAACTAGAAAAAGAGGAACATATTAAGTCCAAAGTTAGTAGAAGAAAGAAAATAATTAAGGTTAGAGCAGAAATAAAAAAAAACAGAGAATGGAAAAAAAATCAATGATACTAAGAGCTGGGTTTATAAAAAGATCATCAAAATTAACAAATCAAATCTAGTTCCATTAGCTAAAAAAAGAGAATTCTCAGATAAATAAAATCAAAAATGAAAGAGGCATTATAATGAATGCCACAGAAATTAAAAGGATTATTGGAGACTACTATGAATAATCGTATACCAACAAACTGGATAACCTAGAAGAAATGGATAAATTCCTAGAAATATATAACTTATCAAAATTGAATCATGAAGAAATAGAAAATCTGAACAGAATTATAACTAGCAAAGAGATTGACTCAGTAATCAAAAAGCTTCCAACAAAGAAAAAGCCCAGGACCTGATGAATCCACAAAGACTCCACAAAAATTGTGAGAACTAATAAATGAATTCAGTATACACTCTAATGATTAAGTCTTTACAGGATACAAAATCAACATACAAAAATCAGCTATATTTCTATATGCTAACAATGAACTATCTGAAAAGGAAACTTAGAAACCAATCGTATTTAAAATAGCATCAAAAAGAATAACATATCTAGGAATAAACCAAGGAAGTGAAACTCTTGTACACTGAAAATTACAAAACATTGCTGAAAAGAATTTAAAGGTACAAATAAATGGAAAGACAATCTATGTTAATGGACTGGAAAACAATATTATCCAAATGTCCACACTATCCAAATCAATCTACATATTCAATGTGATCCCTATCAAAATGTCAATGGCATTTTTACAGAAACAGAACAAAGCAATCCTAAAATTCATGTAGAACCACAAAGAACCCCAAATAGCCAAAATAATCTTAAGAACAAAGAACAAAGCTAGAGGCCTCACACATCCTAATTTCAAAACATATTACAAAGTTATAGTAGTCAAAACAGAATAGTATTGGCATAAAAACGAACATATGGATAATGGAATAAAACACAGTACCCAGAAATAAATTCACACACATATGATCAAATGAACTCCAACAAGGTGCCAAGAGTACATAATGGGTGAGAGGAGTCACTTCTACAAATGGCATTGGGCAAACTGCATACCCACATGCAAAAGAATGAAACTGGAAACTTATCTTATTACACCACACACAAAAATAAACTCAAAATTAAAGCCTTCAATATAAGACCTAAAACTATAAAACACCTACAAGAAAACCCAGGGAAAAAAAACCTTAAGACATTGGTCTTGGCAATGACTTCTTGGATATACACCAAAAGCACAGGCAACCAAAAAAAAAAAAAAAAAAAACCAGACAGGAGGGATTATGTCAAATAAAAAGTTTCTGCACAGCAAAGAAAACAATCAACAGAAATATTTCCTCCAACATAGGATATATTCTATGTTGGAGGAAATACTTCCAAACCATATTTGTGACAGGGGTTAATATCTAAAATATATAAGGAACTCCTACAACACAGTAGCAAAAAATAATAATAACTATATTTTTAAATTGTCAAAGGACTTAAATAGACATCTCTGCAAAGAAGACATTCACATGGCCAACAGTTATATGAAAAAAGTGCTAACCATCACTGATCATCAGAGAAATGCAAATTAAAACCACAATTAGATATCATCTCATTCCTGTTAGGATGGCTATTTAAAAAAAAAAAAAGATAACAAGTGTTGGCAAGAATGTAGAGAAATGGAACCCTCCTATGCTGCTAGTGGGAATGTAAAATGATGCCACTGTTATGGAAAACAGTATAGAAGCTCTTGAAAAAATTCAAAATAGAACTACTATATAATCCAGAAATATCATTTCTGGGTATTTATCCAAAAGAACTCAAATCAGGATTTTGAAGAGATATTTGCACTCCCATGTCCACTGCAGCATTATTCACAATAGCCAAGAAGTAGAAATAACCTAAATGTCCACCAATGAATGAATGGATAAAAAATGTGGCATATGTAGTGTGTGTATGTGTGTGTGTATATATATATATATATATATATATATATATATATATATATGTATTAGTCTGCCATATAAAAAGGAAATCCTGTCATATGCTACAACATGGATGGAAACTTGAGGACATTGTGCTAAGTGAAATAGCCAGTCACAGAAGATCAAATACTGCATCATTCCACCCAAATGAGGTATCTAAAGTAGTCAAACTCATAGAAACTGAAAGTAGAATGGTGGTTGCCAGGGACTAGGGGGAGGGGGAAATGGGGAGTTGCTATTCAATGGGTATAGAGTTTCAGTCATGCAAGATGAAAACAACATTGTGCTTATAGTTAACAATACTGTAATGTGGACTTAAAATTTTAAGAGGATAGATCTCATATTATGTATTTTTTACCACAATAAAAAAAAAATGTAAGTCATGCAGCTAAACCACTGCGGAGTGGGAAATTTATAGCACTAAATGCTTACCTTAGAAAAGAGGAAAAGTCTCAAATTAAAAAAATCTAACTTTCCATCTTTAAAAAAACTAAAAAGACAAGAGTAAAATAAACACAAAGCAAGTAGAAGGAAGGAAATACACATTTAAGAACAGAAATCAATGAGATTGAAAACTAAAAATTAAGAGAACAGTGAAATAAAGACCTGGTTCTTTGAAAAGATCAGTAAAATAGACAAACCTCTAGCAAGATAAATAAAAAAGACAGAAGACACAAATGATTAATATCAGAATGAGAGGGGATATCACTAGAGACTCTGCAAACACCAAAAGGGTAAAGGGAATACTACAATCAAATCTACACACATTTTACAATTTTGATAAACTGGAGCAATTCCTTGTAAAATACACACAAACACCCAATATGAAATAGAAAATTTGAGTACCCCTATAACTATTAAGGAAATTAATCTGTACTTTTAAAATTCCAAAAAAAAAAAAACAGAAAGAAATCTCCAGGTCCAATTGGTTACACTGGAGAATTCTACCAACCACTTAAAGGAAAATTAATACCACTATTACACAGTCTCTTCCAGAAAATAGAAGAGGGAATACTTCCCAACTCTTATTATAGGGCCAATATTTCAGTGATACCAAAATCAGACAAAGAAAGTACCAAAAATTAAATAACAAGTCAATATCATTCATAAATAGAGACACAAAAATTCTTAACAAAATATTGGCAAATATAATTCAGCAATGTGTAAACAAATTTATACACTATGTACAAGTGGGTTTATTCCAGGGATGCAAGATCGGTTCAATATTTGAAAATGAATCAGAAAGATTGCAAATTAAAAAATTCACATGGTCACATGGATATCTAAAAAGCTGTTTGACTAAATGCAACGTTCATTCATGATAAAAAAAAAATCCTCAGAAAACTAGGAATTAAGGGGGAATTGCCTCAACTTAAAAAGAGTATCTACCCCAAAACATTACAGCTAACATCACATTTAATGCTGAGAGACTGACTGCTTTCTCCCTATGACTGGAAACAAGGCAAAGGTTTAGCTCTTACAACGGCTATTAAACATAGTACTGGGATTCTGCACCAGAACAATAAGAGAAGAATAGGAAATGAAAGGCATACAGAGTAGAAAGAAAGAAATACCACTGTCCTTATTTGCAGATGACAAGATGGTCTTCAAAGAAAATCCCAAGAAATCAACACTAACAAAAATCCTCTAGAACTTAATCTGTAAATCCAGCAACATTGTAGAGTACAAGATTGTCATACCAAAATCAGTTGTATTACTATATACTAGCAATGAACACATGGAAACCAAAATTTAAAATACAATATTATTAACAGTCACTCAAAAAAGGAAATAGTTATAATTCTAACAAAACATATATAGGACTTGTATCTGAAAACTACACAATGCTGAAAACCACACAATGCTAACAAAAGAAATAAAAGATCTGAATAGAGAGACATACCCTGTTCATGAACTGGAAGCAACATAGTAAAGATATCAGTTCTCCCCTTAATATACAGGTCTTATACAATTTTTATAAACATCCTAGCAATTTTTTTAGATATAGCCATGCTTGTTTTAAAATGTACAGAGAAAGGGAAATAAACAATTTGAAAGAACAATAAAACAGGAGGTATCACTCTATGCAATTTTAAAACTTATTACAGAGCTATAGTAATCAAGACTGTGTGATATGGCAAAGGGACAGACACACAGGTCAATAAATCAGAACAGAGAATCTGAAATAGGCCTATACCAGTACAGCATACTCATTTTCTACTACAGTACAGAAGCAATTCAATGGAACTGAAGCCATTGGAAATCCATAGCTTAAAAATTAACCTCTACCTAAACCTCACACTGAATACAAAAATTGCCTCAAAATGGATCACTGACTTAAATGTAAAATATAACTAAAAAACTTTAGAAGAAAATCTACAAAAAATCTTTAAGACCTAAGGCTTGGTGAAGAGTTGTTAGACATAACAACAAACGCACAATCCATAAAAAAAATCAATAATGTGGACATCATCAAAATTAAAAGCTCTTGCTCCATGAAAAATCCTATTAATAAGATGAAAAGACAAGCCACAGATTGGTAGAAAAATATTTGCAAGCTACATATGTGACAAAGAAATTGTATCTAGAATATAAAAAGAACTCTCAAAATTGAACAGGTAAAAACAAAACACCCCCAAACAATGCAATTATAAAACGGACAAAGGATTTGCAACAGCATGGATAGAACTTGAGGGTATTATGCCAAGTGAAATAAGTCAGAGAAAGACAAATACTGTATGACTCCACTCATATGTGGAAAATAAAGACAAACAAAATAAATGAACAAACCAAGCAAAAACAAACAGGTAGATACAGAGAACAGAGTAGTGGTTACAAGAAGGAAAGGGGCAGAGGGAGGGCAAAATGGGTAAAGGGGGTCAACTGGATGGTGATAGATAGAAACTAGATTTTTGGTGATGAGCAATCTGTAGTGTATGTTGAAGTAGAAACAATGTATACATGAAACATATAATGTTACAAACCAATGTCACCTCAATAATTTTTTTTAATTTTAAAGAAAATGGGCAAAGAATACAGAGACCTTGCATTGAAGAATATATAGGGATGGCAAATAAACACATGAAAAGATACTGACCATCATTAGCCATTAGAGAAATGCAAATAAAACCACAATAAAGATATCACTATGATGCACTTATCAGAATGGCTAAAATAAAACACAATGACAATGACAATATGGCAAGGATGCAAAGAAACTGGATCTCTTATACGATGACTGCCGTTGGGAGTGTAAAAATGCTATATAACCACTCTGGAAAAGCTTCTTTAAAAACTAAACATACATTTACCATATGACCCAGCCATTACTCTCCTGGGCAGTTATCTCAGACAAATGAAAGTTTATGTCTACACAAAATCTTATCCTCAAATGTTTTTCACAGTTTTATTTGTAATAGCCCCAAACTGGAAACAACCAAATGTTCCTCATTCGGTGGGTGGTTAAACAAACTGTATAGTACACCCATAGCATGAAATATTTCTCAGCAATAAAAAAGAACAGACTATTGATACAGATATCAGTTTGAGTGGATCTCAATGTCATTATACAAAGTGGAAAAACTGGAAAAAGTCACATTCTTTACGATTTCATTTATCTAAAATTCTCAAAATGACAAAATTATAGAGAAGGAAAACAAATTGGTATTTAGCAGGGGTTCTGGATGGTGAGGGTAAGTGGTAGGTGTGACTATGAACTGGTAGCTTTCTAGTGAAGGAATATTTCTGTATCTTGATTGCAGTTATGGTTGCACAAATCTACACAAGCTATAAAATAACACAACTGCACACACACATCACTCTGTTACTGAATGTAAGTTCGTGTGCCTGACGCATTGTGAGGGCAAACAAACCAAAACATTGGAGTCTGGAGTAGAGAAAGGTTTACTGCAGGGCCAAGCAAGGAGGACGGGGTGACTCATACCCAAGAAAACCCCCAAATCCCCAAAGCATATTTAAAGGCCAGGTAAGGGAGGGGGACTGTGAACAACTTGTGCACAATTCTCTGATTGGTTGATGCTGAGGTAACAGGGCGGTCAACAATATCAACCCCCAGGCGCCAGACGGTCTGGGGGCCAGGTGCTCATGATCATCAAATTGTTAATTTCCTCCATTTGATGGTGGTTTTTAGCATCTGAAAAACTCAGGAAATATACAGGAGATACTATGATCTGGGTACTTCAGAGAGGAGCTACAGCAGAAGATATGGGGGAGGGGTCTGTCCTGGGAAGGCCCCACAGGTTCCTGCTTGGTTACAATTTCAATGTCAATTTCCTAGTTTTAATATTGTATTATAATTATGTGAAATGTAATGATGGGGTAAACTGGATGAAGAGTAGGTGGAGCCTTTCTATACTCTTTTTGCAACCTCTTATGAATCTTCTATTATTTATAATAACACGTTAAAAAAATATACCACTTATAAAGCAAATAACTCAGAAACAAGAGTGTGGAAGCAAAAACCCCCGGATCAAGTAAGTAAAATGTTTTATTACAACAACCTATAACAATATGCCAGTTTCATGAAGAGAGAGATTTTAAGTGGGGAAGATTTGTACAGTCCAGTGACATACAATACCAAGGACATTTCTATCTGTAGGATCTAAACTTGTGCTTTAAAAAATGACAGCCACAGATTAAAATGTCTCATCTTAAACCAGGCAAAAGGCTAGTGTGAATTGCTTGCAATTAACCACATAAACAGATCACACCTGCGAATAATGAAAAACCAATCGCAAAGGGTATTCAGGCCAGCTGTTCAAACTTTATGTAGTAAGTGGTGGGAATGGAGAAGTTATAAATAATTCTTACAATTCAATAATAAAAAGACAATAAAGACAACAACTCAATTTAAAAATGGAAAAGATACATGAATAGCTAATAAGTAAACAAAGATGTTCATCATCACTAGTCATTAAGGAAATACAAATCAGAACAACAATGAGACACCATTTCACATCCATTCAAAATGGCCCCAAAATCTGAAATATTTACTATCTGGTGCTTTACAGAACCCTGTTCTACACTATAACAGGATAAATATAAACATAATCAGTCTCTTTCTTGAGTGTATTCTTATCATTACCTAGTTTTGGCATGATGCTCTTCTGGATATGCCCTATAAAGGAGAAGCCTTGCATCTCTTCTCCTATGGCACTATTTAGGATTTCCATAAATAGAAACACTATTAACTTAATATTAACTTAACCTAACAAAGCCTCGATGTCATCGTTATTATCATGATATTAAAGAGCCAACACCATACCACAGTGTCAAGATGATCCTTATCAAGCTGTGATGTCACCAGGCCATGAACTCACCGAGATCTCTTAGATATCAAGTGGCTCCTATGGCATCACACCCTGCCTTTGGCATCACCCCGGCACATCATCTTACTGTCATATGCTATCATTACTGTGACAGAATTCTGCCCTGATGCCACTCCGCCGAGATGTCAGAATAATTAACCTCCACTTCTTTTCATTCCTTTCGCGGCAGCAGCGAGGGGGAGGGTAGCCACAAGTACCGGTTTGAGCCCAGGAGGTAGTACTCAGCTTCTACTGTTTTCCCTTCCGCTTACCACTGCAGGTCAGGGCCCCCGGGGAACAGGACTTTTAGGTTCCTATAACTCTCTTGCCATGACCCCGCACCCGTTTCGCGTCACCGACTCAATGCCCCAGCAGCGACCACCCACCCCGGTTCCACACGAAGCCGCTCCCCGTACCTGACTCCATTCTCCAGCTGTCATCCTGGGCCAATTCCACCGGCCACTTGACTACGGCGGCCGCAAGTGACCCTGGGGCTCGTAGTTCCGCGCTGCAAGAAGCAGAGTCGGAGGGAGCGGCGAAGGCGCCTCCCCGTCCGGAGCTGCGCTCAAACTGCAACTCCCAGAGGCGCCCTGCGATGAGACAAGCAAAAGAGTGAGGGAGGCCGGTGATTGGTGAAGCTCTACCGGCTCTTTTGATTGGCAGTCGGAGCCGGCGACGTGAGGAGGTCGTTGGTCTGGCTTCCTGGAGATCCTGGGAAGGCGAAATGGAGGGGTGTGTGTCTAATTTAATGGTCTGCAACCTGGCCTACAGCGGGAAGCTGGAGGAGTTGAAGGAGAGGATCCTGGCCGATAAATCCCTGGCTACTAGGACTGACCAGGTAAAGCAGCGCTGGGGCCTCTCCGCAGGAGGTGGCGACGGAGCCCAACGTGGCGGCCCGGCCCAGCCCAGGGGTAGGCCGGTTCCGAGAGGGCCAGATCCCCGCCCCCACCGCCCCATCCATACCCGGGGTCACCTCAGGACTCGGGATCGGGCTGCCGGAGCTAGCCCCGCAAACCGCCAATGTTTTGTTTTTGTTTTGTTTTTGGCCCAGTACTTAGCTCGCTGCATTTTGGGTATTTCTAGAACGTTTAGCGCATTTCTCAGATATGCCCAGTCTTTAAAATATCTGTGAGAAGGAAAGGTTCTGGTTTTTTAAAAATGGGTTTCTTTGCTTTTATTAGTGATTTTCCCCCCGATGGAACACGTGTGAAATGTAACTGAACGCCTCTTCTGTGCCGGGCAATTTACTGGGAGCTGGGGATGCAATCGAGTGGAAGGAACAAATGTTAATAAAATAATCCCAAATTATATGTCCGATTGTGCTAAATACTCGGGAGGGAAGTTGACGTGGTGCTTTCAGAACGTATAATGGAAGGACTTGATTTAATCTCGCTTAAGAAAGCCGAATGCTGTCATAATTGAAAAGGCGTTGCAAAGGAGGGACGGTTGGGTTTTATCTAGAAGGATAAGTAGGGTATCCCTGAGAGATGAACGGGTATTCTAGGCAGAGGCAGAACAGAAGTGAGTGGACCTTAGGCAGTGTTTCTTTCTGCCTTCCCGCTCAAAGGAACCCTCCTGCTTTCACCCTGAGTTTCTAGAAAGATTCACGGTGCCCCCAGTAAGCCAACACATATTTGTAGACGGCCTGCTATTTGACAAGCACCGTGCTAAGCACTAGTGAGTGTCACATACTTTAAACTCCCCATTTTTTGTCTTTGGGAAGAAAACTAGAAGTCAGGAGACTTTTTTCCTAGAACTTTCCTTTATTATTCAAAATTGAAAATACCTTTGCCTAGTTTACCTTCATTTTGGTCTGGTAATATTTAATGCTTTTGATTTAATCTAACTATATTAAAGTTTAATCATATTTATAACCATTCTTCATCAAGTCAGTGGCATAAAAAAGGGAGAAGCTATTTAAGATCAAAAGACTTAAGAAGCATAGCAAACAATTGTAACTTACCGACCTCCTATGGATCCTGATTGAAACAAGACAACTGCAAAAAGACATTTGGGGGACAGTTGGGGAAATCTGAATACAGACTGGGTATTTAATGTTATAAAAGAGTTAGTGTTAATTTTTTAGATTTAGGAAATTTTTTTTAGATACTCAAATATTTAGGGATGAAAAGTCAGGATATTTAAGATTTATTTTTTAAAATCTCATCAAGGGAAAAACCAGATGAAGCAAATATGGCAAAATATTTATAAATGTAGGTGATAGGCATATGGGTTTATATTATATTCCCTCTATTTTATGAGTTTGAAATTTTTTTAATAAAGTTTAAAATACCATTTTCTTTTACATAGGGCTAAGAAATGTAACAGTCACTGCAAAAAAAAAAAAAGAGTCCCTTTGAGAAACATGACTAACTCCTAGCTTATTATTTTTTTAAAGTAATATTGCTTTCTAATGCTGTGTGTTATATGTTTTTAAGTGGTTAGATAGATAATTTCAACTAGTTTATGAACATTTCTTTCGCATAAGATTCATTTGTTCTTTCTAGAGCATCTGGAAAATTCAGAGCAGACATACAGGGGTTTGTGTCCCAACTTCACCATTGACTAGATTTGTAAGCTTGGACAAGTTGCTTACCCTGAGGAATATTAGTTTCCTCATCTGTAAAATGGGGATAATGTCCTCTGTATGGGATCATGAGGATTACAGGAGATGATACGTGAACACTTAGCACAGTGTCTGACATAAAAGTATATAAATAATGTAAATAGCCAAAGGTCTATTGCTGCCAAAGCACTGAAATCAGTTTTTTTGCTCTATTGCTTTCATGGCTTTATTCTGCTCAGAATTGCCTACATTCATCAGTGTATTCTCTCCATGTTACTAAAACCTTGGTCTCTCTACTAAGTAATACAATTTATTTTAAGGTTACCTACCTGAGGATCCAGTGCTCTCCATTTCTTGTTTCCAAACTGTAGGTTTGCTGGCTCCAATATTAATTTCTTTCTGCTTTCTCACCTTAGTTCTTTGATTTCTCTTCAAGAATGTTGATCTTACTGCTTCTCTGTTTCCCGTGTAGGACAGCAGAACTGCATTGCATTGGGCATGCTCAGCTGGACATACAGAAATTGTTGAATTCTTGCTGCAACTTGGAGTGCCAGTGAATGATAAAGATGATGTGAGTACTAGGCAGAGTTGATAAATTCCCAGTTATCTTTAGACTCCAGACTGGTGTTTACTGAAGCCTGAGTATTAAGCTCACAAACAAATTTTGACCTTTATGACTAGGAAGTTACAGTGTGACCCCAGTTACCAAATACGGGACTAGTGGTTGCATTATTTCAGAATGTTCATTTTGCCGCTCATACCCTGTAATTTAAGATAAACATGCCGATAGAGGCTTATTACAATGACCCCTAAGAGTCTGCAAACCCTTTTTTTATTATGTGGGAAATTTTTTTTGGTGAATATTACCTGAATAATGAGAGCCTAGATATCTTTTTTCATTATGTAGAGATTTAGTGTAATGGTATTGGTTATATTAGGGTAAGACTTGTGAAGAATTAGGATGGAAACTTTTGTAGATAGATTCCTTTTTAAGGATGCTCAATGAAGTAATATTTCTAATGGCAAAGAAAAACAATTTAATTGAGGAACAGTTGAATACAGCAGGTATATCCACATAATAAAATAATATGCAACCAATAAAGTTATAATTCCAAAGAATGACATAGAAAAATGCTTACAACATAGTAAGTGGAAATTGTGGAAAATGCAACTCTCGGAACTTGATATCCCATGATCCCAATTTTAAAACACCTTAGAATTAAACTTATGTATTATCTCCATGTTACAGGATTATGGGTGCTTTTCTTTTCCTCTGTATACATCTGGTTTCCAGATGTCCTGCAATACTTAATAAGGGAAAAAGAGACAGTATAATTTTTTAAAACCATTCGCACTCAGCTCTTTGTAAATGCCTAAATGTTAGCATTAATCCCTGTGCCTTTTCTCCATGTTTTTTGTTCTTCCCGCCTCTTTTACAGGCAGGTTGGTCTCCTCTTCATATTGCTGCTTCTGCTGGCCGGGATGAGATTGTAAAAGCCCTTCTGGGAAAAGGTGCTCAAGTGAATGCTGTCAATCAGAATGGCTGTACTCCCCTACATTATGCAGCTTCCAAAAACAGGCATGAGGTAGGATTCCATTCCTAGGATACTTCTTTTGTGTTCTGAACCAATACACAAACACAAATAGATTTCTGCATCATGTTCTCCATCTTCCCAGATTGCTGTCATGTTACTAGAAGGCGGGGCTAATCCAGATGCTAAGGACCATTATGAGGCTACAGCAATGCACCGGGCAGCAGCCAAGGGTAACTTGAAGATGATTCATATCCTTCTGTACTACAAAGCATCCACAAACATCCAAGACACTGAGGGTAACACTCCTCTGTAAGTGACAAGTAGCAGTCATTTGTATTCTACCTGACATCAGCCCTCTTGCACTAATTCTTACACATCATTTCTTTTTTTAGTCTACTTATAAATGTAATACATGTTTATGGAAAAAATTTAGAAAGTACACAAAAGTATAAAGATAAAAATTCAAAACGTCTATCATCTTGCCATGCAGAAATAACCACTGATGACATTTTTATGCATTTCCTCCCTGTCTTTTATTTGCAGATGTACATACTTTACATACACTTTTTTTTAATTGGGACCATACTGTATATGTAGTTTTATATCTTGTTCTTTTCACCTCATAGTATATTGTCAGCATTTTCCAATGTTAATAAATATTTCTAAAACGTTTTCAATGGCTATACACAATTCCATTTTATGGATGTGCCATAATTTAATAATTCCTCTATTAATATATATTTAAACTTTCCTGAGTTTTCCACTATTATAAATAAGGCTACACTGACCAACTCTATACAACAATCTTTGGCCATATTCCTAATTATTATCTTAGTATAGACTCCTAGAACTAGAATTGCTGGGTCAACAGACACACACATTTTAAGACTATTGCTATGGATTGTCAGATTGCTTCCAGAGGAGTTTCATCATTGTACCCTCCCAACACCAGTTTGAGAGTGCCTATCACCCCCTCACCAACACTGAAAATGCCCTTTTCTTATAGGAAAAATAGTGTTACAGAGTTGTAATTTACATTTTTTATTATCAGTGGAGCTAAACATTTTTAATGCCTATGACTAATTACATTTCTTCTCTAAACTGTAATTTTTTGTGTCCCTTTCTCTGTTTCCTTTTGGGAAATTAATATATTTTTTTACTGATTTTTTTTACATGCCCTTGACTTGACATAGTACAAATATTAACCTTCTGCCATGTTAGTGGAAAATATTTTTCCCAGTTTGTCTTTTCATGTTGTTTATGATTTTTTTTTTGTGAAACAACAGAAGTTTTTAATGTCTACATAGTCAAACCTGTTCATCTCCCCTCAGGGCTAGAAAGTGCTTCCTTACCCTGAAATTAGTTAAATATTCACCCATATTTTAATGTAGGGTTTTTTTTTAAACATTGCATTGGTTTGGTTATTGTTTTTCATTTAACTCAAATCCATCTGGAATTGATTTCATGTATGACCTGAAGCTGTCCTCTAACTTGGTATTTTTTCTGTAGAACTTGGCCATTTTTCTTCCTTATTGAATGGTGACTTTTTTGAACAAGAAATTCTATCAATCTTCTTTTTAGTCCAAAATAGGATTCAGGGTTTTTTAAAAGTATTGTTTTCTTAACTTTTAGTTTTAAAAATCTTTTCTGTAGTTCTGAGTGACTCTGTTTAGAAAGACATGCATATTTTAGCTCTTTCTCCATAACAAGAAAGGCAGGGTGGCCTGGAGGAAATTTAGGAATCAGGCAGTATAGGGTCCTGGAAGAGCCTAGGTTTTAGGAATAGCTAGATGCTATTACCCAATCCAAACTTAGCCACTTAGCAACTATATTAAATACTTACATTAAGTTACTTGAAGTTACTTGACTTTCCTGAACCTAATTTCCTTAGTTATAATACGAGGATAATAATTCCTTCTTCACTAGATTGTTGTGAGGCTTAAGTAAAATTACATGTTAAGTGTCTAATACCTTACCTGGTAAACTTTAAGTGCCTGACAGTGTTTCCCCTCACTTACTGCTCAGCCATGTCATCGTTGGCAGGGACTTTAACCTCTGTCACAATTTCAACTGTAAAATGGTGATGATAATACCTTGCTAACTTATGAGGTGGCTATAAGGATCAGATGACATAAAAATTTTTAAACTGCTTTTCCAAAATTTAAACCACACAAATTGCTATTAGCAGATTATGAATTGAAGCTCTTCTAAGTTCTAGCCCAGAATTATTGCACGTGTTTGGTGTAAACTACTAATCTCCATAAAATAAGAAAGTGGTTCCTTAGGCTGGCATGTAGATCCCCTCTGTTGTAGTAGGACCAGAATTGTGATTTATGATCTGGTACTATAAGGCTATTCCACTGAATTTTAACTTATAAACATTTTTCCCCATGCAAATTGATTTTCCTTTCCTGCTTAAATAACTTTCCAATATTACACTACCTAATAGTATGCAGTTTGACTACCTATCAGGAAATCCTGTCCATTACATAGAATTGCAAATGATTAATCGGTTTTTGTGGTCCTTGATTTCAGACACTTAGCCTGTGATGAGGAGAGAGTGGAAGAAGCAAAACTGCTGGTGTCCCAAGGAGCAAGTATTTACATTGAGAATAAAGAAGAAAAGACACCTCTGCAAGTGGCCAAAGGTGGTCTGGGTTTAATACTCAAGAGAATGGTGGAAAGTTAAGCAGCTTGGATTTAGTCTTACTTTGTATCTTTTGTGGTTGTCCCCTAATGTCCTGGAAACTGATGTACTTGTGCACAAAACATCATCTATCAATGATGAAGCTTTTTCATCTTCAGAGTCCTATAAACATGTTGAATATTGTTCCTGCTGAGGTATTTGTTCTACGCTTACAACTTGCTTTCCAGGCATTGAATAACTTGTTGAGATTGTTCTACTATTGTTGTGTATTACTCTATATTGAATTTTGGTTAACTTTGAGTAAGTGATTCTGTGGCTATTGTGAGTCTTCTGCACCCTGCCGTGCACCCTTTATCCCCCTCTGAGGCAGAACAACTCTGAGGTAGTACCAGGCCAGTTGTTCTGCCAAATGTTTCTAGGTGGACTCTAGAATGTTCTTCTGTTTAGTTGAAACACATCCTAACTTGTTTATCAATCTCACTCAGAGGCCTATGCCAAATATTTCCGGTTTTTTTCAACAGTATGGTTTAATTTGTTTTTGTTATAGGAGGAATACGTATGTATTTTGAGGACCAAATTTTCAGTTGGAGAGCATGCTTTCCAAGTCTGGTATTCATAAACACTAAAATAATGAAAAAGAATAGCTTGTGTACCCATGTATCTTTTTAATGAACTATTTCCCTCCAAAATGAAATGTATTATTTTTAAAAATGAGGTTTTAAAGTACCTATATTAAGTCATCCTGAATTGAATAGAATGTCAAGCTTGTTACCATGATATGTAACAAAAATGTATTTTGACTTTTATTTCAGAAACTAAAAAAATAAAACATTGAGAGAATCTCCTAATTTTTCTTTCAAATCAGTTAGATGCCCACTCAAGGCTTTAAATCTTTTATAAAGACACTTCTTGGGTTTTGGTAGCTCTAAAGGCAATAAAATTAGTGAAGCTTGAACTGCAGCTAAAAATCTTTAAAAACAGTAATTTCCTGAATTGCTAATTAAATGTGGAGCAGAAGAAAATTAATTAATAAGTGTAAACTTGATCTCAATTTAGGGAAACATTTTAAATGATTACTAGTCATAAAATCTAATGAACTCCAAGTGACTCTTCAAATTATTTTTTTAATTTGAATTTTATGGGCACATTTGCTTGAAATAAGTAATCCAAGTGAGCCCACAAACTTCGATTAATTTTGGGTCAGAGACTTAATGACCAGTATCTAAAATGAGTTTTGTGAACACAAACTGTGTTGTTGATATGCAAACCCTTTTTTTGAGTGCCGATCTTTATTGTTACTAATCGGGGAAGCATGTTCTTATGGAACTATGTTTATTGAGTGCCAGGAATAGAATTGATGACTGGGGAAATAATTTCTTTCCAGTGTTTTTTAGTGTTATCAGAGAGCAAAATTGTGTCTAATAGGGCCTGTTAGGACTGAAGGCATTCATAAATACTGAGTTTTGTCTGAGGTAATAGGCTTTGCGAATGTAAAAGAAAACTCATCTTCGTTCTTTAATAAACAGTACAAATGGAACCAAGCTTCAGGTAACCTGTAGGCTATTGGCATTTTAAATGAAGTGGCTTAACAACATTTGAATCACTGATTTGTGTAAATTTAAGGATATTGATGGCCTCAGATATTGATCAGATTATTATCTGTTCCCTTTAGGAAACCCAAAAAAGACAAAGCTGATTCAAGGTCAGCAGGTTTTATAGTTACTTTCAAAATAAACTTAAGAAAGATGACAATTTTAATTGTAAAGCTTAACTGAGAATATAAGATGGTAAATGGAAGAGTGGAAAAAAATTTACATTCTTAAGTATCTGTTGGAGAGAATCCACAGTTTCAGTGATGTTCTATAAATTCAAGATAATTCTGCATTTTACTTCGTAACCTTTGACTTAACAATTTAACTGTATGACCCCAGTGTTTTGATTTCCCAGTTTAACTGTACCAACTACACTGATTTCATTACATGGCAGTGTCTTCTGCTTTCTGTTTCCATATCCTGTTACAATATCAAGCCCCCAAATCCTTCTGTCATCAAGTTTCATATAGTGTGGGAGCTCCTTACTTTGGGGTGTATGGCTCCAGCCTCACAGTTCTATTGACTGCCTAAAATTGAATGCAGAAATTTGTGCGTTTTTCTGGGAAGAGGGTTCTGTAGCTTTCATCAGATTCTCAGTGGAATCTGTGACTTCCCGAAAGGTTAAGAATCCCTGATTGAGAGAAAAAAGAATGCTAAATCAATTATCAGTAGACATGGGTTCTACAATAGCATAGTTGTACAATACTTCATAAACTTTTATATCCATTCTCCATTGTAGCCTTTTAAGAAAGCAGAAATTATCTCCATCTTACAAATGAGCAAACACCCAGATCTAGAGCTACTGAAATCTAGCTTTCCTGGATCCAGATCTATTTTCTCTCTGCTTCTACTCAAAACAGTAGCCCAAATGGAAGGTACTGTGGCATTTTGATAATAACCCATTAGTTGTTAACACCCTGCCCACCAAACACTATGCTTTTCTTTACACTTCTGGCGTTTGGGTTTTCACGGGGTTTTTTGGTTTGGTTTTTGGTTTCCTGGAACCTTCATTATCTTCTCTGAATTCTTTTTGTTTTTAAACCAAAGCTTCAAAGACAAGTGGGATTATTGAGTCTTTATTGATTGGTTTGAACCTTTTATGAGAGCCTAGTCTAACCTGTTTTACAGCACATAGACATTGTAAAACAGCATTTTATTACTAAAACTTGGATTTGTTTCATTAAAATTAGTAGTTTGGTGCAGTTGAAAGAGCATTACACTGGGAATCAGAGAACTTGGGGTCTAGTATTGACTTTGTAAAATCTCAGGCGGATTATTTTAGCTCTCTTCACTCAGGGATTCTCCTCTGGAGACTGGGTGGGGTTTCTGCAGGAATGACCCAGCTTTTTAAACTACATGTACCCCTCCCTGTCTCCCCTACCGAGAATATAATTCTCATCTCCCACTTCCACCCTGTCGTTGTCAGGAGTGGGCCATTGTGTGTGTTACTACCGTCAGGTGCACTGAGATTGAAAAAATTGGAGTCCTGTTGATCTCGAAGCTTCTTTCTAGCTCTTCTTACTCAAAGTTCATCAAACCTGGGTTACAGGCCACTGTAAGAGCTGCAAAGATTAACTTAGCATACAATAGTACAGGAAAAGCTCATTTGGTAACTCTAAAGGACATGCGAGGTCTCAATTTACATGATTTCTTAGTTGTTGGTCAAGAATTACTATGTATTAGTCCCTTTTTTATCATAGATCACGATAACTGGGAGGCCCTCCACAGTGCAGTACAAATTCCAGCCTTCCTCCCCTGCAGTCAGCATGCTGCTGTTGGTAACATGCCAGAACTTGTCATAGTTAGCAAAGCTGTGTACTCCATGAGGACAAAAGCTAGCTCTGATTCTGCTCATCATTGTATCACCAGCCACAGTACCTGGTTCATAGTAGCCATTCAGTAAATGTCCAGTGGGTGACTGAATAAACAGATGAATCTGGGGAGAATAAGGACCTACAGCCCAAAACTGTTCTGTTGACTTCAGCATATCCTAGTTGCTAAATGCATAAACAAAGAGGTGAGGAAAGTTCCTGGAAATCTTTTTGGGTTGTGATAAGTGAATGGTTAAGAAGCCAAGACTGGTTTGGGATTTACTTGGGACTATCCACTTAAATTTTAACTTGTAACAAAATGAATCAGGTAGTTCCCTATCTGAATGAGAATAAAGCTGAAAGAATTTGGTCGAAGCTTAAACCTATCAGAATATTTGGGTAATGACTTATTACTCCATTACTTTTCTGATCCACTGATGAGTAAGCAGGAAAAAAAAACTGTTTTGTTCCCTTATTGGAAATCTAACATAGGAGCCCATTTTACTGCCCAAGTAGGATTTAGTGAGCAAAATTTTATGATTCTGTATTTTATAGAGTCTCAGGATTCATCGCAAACCTAAGTATATGGTGTATTATGGATGTACTAATAGATTAAGGAGACTGGGATAAAAATTGCACTGACCCAGAGTGGGCTTATAAATAGGTGCAGTAGGTAGATGGTAACCCACATGGTTTGGTTTGAGAGAGGCGGAGAAGTCTTCTTCCAGAAATATAGCCCCTCTGGATTGTTCCAGTGCTTGAAATTTCACCATTTAGTATCTCTGGATTTAAGAATTATCTGTCTTCAAGAATTTCCTGTTAAAAGATAAACATTCCTAAGAGAGCTAGCCCATTATCAACTTGAATGACATGACTGGCCAAGAACAGGTCACAGAACGGGCTACCTTTTGTAAGACTGGCAAAGGTAGAGATAGGTCCTGAGAAAGGAACCACGCCTGAGGGATGCAGACCTGCATGGGTCACTGAGCTATCAGGTGCATGACAATCCTCGGTGTTTGGAAAATAAAATGCCAGAAGGCCAGGAAGGGTACTGAAAGGAGAGATCCGAAGATATCACTTCAGATTAACCTCACCTGCTTCCCACCCTTGCCCAACTAAGGCTTCTGCATGGGCAAAATGTATTCTATACTCTTAAATCTACACCATACCCTCCGTTCCTGGCAAATTAATTCTGTTGATTTCAACTCAGCTTCCAGGCCATCAAGATCATTTTGAGTCATATAGCATAGTAGCCACGTACCCCAGGATGCATGATTTAGTAAGTGTGCCTTGTGTGTTTTTATCTAAGTCACTAGTTCTTATTCTTAGATTCAGGGAGTCTGTAATTTATCTAAAATTGTACATGTCACTTTGTGTGTATAAGCATTTTTCTAAGGCAAGGGGTCCAGAGTTTTCAGCATATTCTCAAAGTGATCCATTATCTCAAAAAAGGTTAAAAACCACTGATCCAGTGATTTATCAGCATTTTGATCAAAACAGTGCTAGTAAGAGCAGAGTTTTATAAGACTGCCAAGAGTGCCTGCCTTCCTGCTCAGCACCAATTCATCAGAAATTTGGAGGTGGTGTTGTAATAGTATGTAATAGTAATTACATACTATTAGTCTCTTTTCTTGTGATTTGCCTCTATCAGAAAGGCAGAAGGGAAAGTGAATTCCAGTTCCTTTGGCATTCTTGTAATTGAAATTTTTACACTGTTGTGTTTAGCTTTTAAGCTCTAAATATTAGGTCATTCTTAAAACCTTATCATTTTGCTTCCTGAACCCATCATACACCATATATCATAATATTATATTTCATCTGAATGGAATTATAGATGCTTCAAAAATCCCTGCAATTGGCTGAAAATTAACACATCAAAGAAAATACATAAAGTAAAAGCTTGCTGTCTCTTCTCTCCATGACTGTGGACAAGTGTAATATTAATTTCAATTTCAATGTATCCTAAAACCTTCAAAGACTCTATAGGTATGATCTATATAGAAAAGGTTTCATAGTGTCCTCCACATGAAAATCTAGATGTGATAAGTTAAGAAATTCATTTATTTATTTAAAGACTTCACTTAGAAGGAAGTCAGGCACAAAAAAAGTACTGTATAATCCTATTTATATGAAGGTCAAGAAAAAGCAAAGTTAACCTTTGAGATGAAAAACAAATCAGTGGTTGCCTGGGTCCAGGGTGATGATGGCATTACACAAAGGGGCACAGGAAATATTTAAGGATGATGGAAACGCTCTATTTAGATTGTTGTGGTGGTTTCATGGGTGTATACATCTGTCAAAACTCATCAAATTGTACACTTGAAATAGGTGCATTTATTGTATATAAAGTATATGTTAATAAAATTATTTATAAAAGATTTACCTTAGGATCATTACGATTTTTATTGAGTATTACTTATTGAACCTTAAAATAAGATTTAAAATCTGATTGATTACATAAATGAAAAAGTCTACCTATAAATTGCTTCAAAATGGGATGTAGATGAAATATGATCAATAGAAAAGTTTTTTAACAGGTGAAGAAGAGGTGATATCAGTGCATTTTAATTAATAATAAGCATTTATACAAGAATGATCTCTCTTAATGTGGATTATCCCAACAGTCAAACAGATTAATTACCTCAGATTATCTAAAACAGATCTTAAGTGTTCATTTAGAACAGTTTCCTAATCTGGCCCTTCCAAAGTAGATTGCATCAGACAGTGTGACAACATAATAGCTCATTCAAAACTAAATTGTACATCCCCTATGATATCAACATTTTGTAGTTACTGAAGGAAAATTGTATTTGGAATTGTTTGCCTGTACATTATTTCGCATTTAAAAATTGGGTTATTTTAGAAGTTTGCCGTGTTCAGATACTGAATAGCAGGGTGGTTTCCTTGGGAAATCTAATATGATAAATGAAGCATCAATTTTAAGACCTAGTTTTAAATGCTATGTACCAATTAATATGTACCCTTTATTTTCCTCTGGAATTTCTGAGGAATTTTTTTCCCATCTATGAGATAATGCTGGTTGAATTCTTTTGTTAGTGGTCAATGGGAAAATGAATAGGGAAGCTTTGACAACAACAAATCCTAGAAATAATATTGAATCCAATTAATGCCACCTTGTCATGTATGCATGTGGAATGTCCAAGAGTAGCTAAAAATAGAGATTTTCTGAAATGAGACACAGGTGTTGTTGCACAGCACTTTCAACTGAGTTAAAAAATCACTTGCCCTTAGTTATGTTTACATGTTAATCAAACTAAGTACTCTATTCTGGTAATGCAGGAACCCTTGCCTTTATTTAGTAGTTATCTTGACCTGTTTATTTTGGATTGATGGGAGGAGCACCTTGTTAGAAGATGGTTGGTCAGAGTCAAGGGAGGGGGTAAGAGATTGGTTAGGTCAACTGAATCCCAGATGCCAGTAATGGGTTCCTACTGAGGCTGCTAGCCTATGTCTTAGTCACCCTCTTCTCCTCATCACACAAGGGCTCAACTACAATTGTGGGCTCGGGCTCGGGCTCGGGCTCGGGCTCGGGCTCGGGCTCAGGCTCAGGCTCCGGTTCAGGCTCAGGCTCCAGCTGCGGCTGCGGCTCCAGCTCCAGCTGGATCTCGAGCTCAGGAACCAGGACAAGCTCAGGTCCTGAGGCAGGTTCCGAGGTAGGCTTCAGGGCAGGGTCAGGCTCGGTGATCGGCTCATGATCTGGCCCCAGTGTGGCAGCAGGTTCATTCTCATGGAGGGAAGGCTGCAGAGTTGCTTCTAGTTGGATGACATCTTCACTTGGCATTGCCTCGCACTCTGCACTTTGGCTTACCTTCGTCATTGGTCTGCAGGAAGAAGGTGCAGGGAAGAACAAGTTAGGGTTTGACATTTCACTTGTAGCCACAGGCTCTGTAGCTTCAGCGACCATAGTTCCCAGTCTCTTTGGGAACTTTGTGATTTCTGATAGTCTAACTCACTGTCAGACCACGTGTCTCCATTATGGGTGCAGAAAGGACAGGTCTCAACAATATAAAGAGAGTTCAGGAGAGAGAAACCAATGTTTAAGAGGTGGGAAAACTGATGTCAGGATGAAAGGGTCTAAAGATCTAATAAGGTCTTCGGGGGCCAAATCCATGACTCTGGCACATCTCTAGCACTCACTCTGTCTAGCAAATACTTAGTACTTAGTTGGTACCCAATACATAGTTGTGGAAGCACAAAAATGGAGGGAGAACAAATGAATGTGTGTGATATACAGAGTGACCAAGAGCCTGGGCTATGGGCAGGGCTGTATTCGGACTTCCATGGGCTCCCTGTTCCATAAAAAAAAATTTCAAATTATATTTTATCAGTATTGGTAGAAGGACAAGTATGTTAATATATTAAAACATTTTCCTAGCCCTAAAAGGATTGCTGTGGCAGTTAAATAAATTGATTCGCATAAAATGCTTAGAACAGAGTCTGGTGCATAGTGCTCAGGACATGAGAGCATCACCGTTCTTTTATAAAAGCAGTGAGAGTGAGCAGAAAGATACCTCTGATAGCTTATGCTAAAAGGAGTGCTTAGGAAGAGTTGACTGAAAGAGGCATGCCTGAGAAATGTCTGTATTCAAGCAAAGACAACAAAGTAAGGTCTTACTCAAGTTCTGTGGTGGTTTTAGAATTTCTCTTCCTCTCCTTCCCCTTTGCCTTTGCCTTGGTCCTTGCGAAGCACACAACCGAGATGATAATGGCAGCACCCACTAAGGCACCCACCAAGGCCCCAACAACGATCCCAACTTCTGGATCTGGAGGATATAAGCAGCTGGTTAGTAAAGTGGAACACAGTGTCTGCCTCATCCACGTGCATCTGTGACCAGTGGGAATATTTGGGGCATTCGTATAATTAGAAAGCAACTTGTATAGGCTGGGAGCGTGGAAACCCCTAGAACTCTTTCAGTTGGACTTATAGCAGGACAAGGAAGATGACTGGCTCGACTATGTCGCCTTCCCATTCACGTTTACACACATTAAGAAAAAAAACATGCCAACTCGGGGGAGGTGGGGTTGCTTCAGCAATAGGGTTTGGAGAAATGAGTCTTCGGTGTGTGTTTGCATGGCCAGCGAGAGAGACACCATGGAGCTGCCATCTGGTCACCAGAGAAATGACCTCTGCTACAGGCAGGGACATTTCACCAGGCTTTCCCAGAGCATGGGTGAAGTAGGTCCCTAAATACCTTCTCTTCCACAGATTCCATGTTCACCAAGGAGCCACCTGCATTCTGGCCACTGGGAAGGGATATGCCCATTTCCATAAACGGGCATCTGGTTTATTAGATCAGTCCATGGAAAAACTTAATGAGTGTGAGACAATCCAGCTGAGCACCAGACCTTCAAGCGCTGAGGTACTGTCCCCAAGAGACCATGTCTAGGTTTCCAGGTGGGCCCATCCCCATTCACCTCCCTTCAAACAAGGATGAACATGTTACATTTTGAGATGAAAAGCTAGCTGAGCTGCCTGATCATTCTTTTAATTTTCTATGATTAAAGGAATGCATGTGTATTATTTAGAAAGTCAAACAGTTCTACTAGGCTTCTAATAAAAACCCAACAGTTCCATTCTTCACTTCTTCCCATCTCTAAGTCCTGTTTACTATAGGAAATTGCCCCTATGTTTCTATTACTCTTGTTCTAATATGTCCTGCCTTTTTCAACTTTTGTCATTTTCTATTGGCTTCCTACTCTAGAGGTTGAAGATTTAACTCTTACACCACTCCCCTAACATCCTGCTTCATTCTCCTAATATAGTTATAGCATAGTTTTAAGTTAAATCAAAGTTTGCAGTATTATGACTATGTAAATACTGTTCACAGCTGCAGAACATAGTATATTATGATTCTTTCTTGGACAACATTTAAAAAGTTTCCCCAGTGTTAATAATTGCCCCATTTGGGGGTTTATGTTTTTTTAATAAACAATAGCTTTCAATAGCTTCAAACACATCAGATAATCAGTTAGTTTCTTATGTGTTGTTGTTGACTCCTCACTTGGAGACATCCCTTCTGAAGTCCTCCACCTTCCTCCCCAACCATGGACTGGCTGCCCTCCTAAGCCTGTTACTCTACCGTCGTCCTTCAACCTCCCCTTGCCTTCATCCCAGTTTTACAGATCAAGAAACAGGCTTTACAGGATTCATCTCAAATGGTAGTTCATTGGTAAAAGCTGGCCTTGGTTCTATAAGCATAATCAATTGTTTCTTCTTTGGCATCCTATAGACCCTGTACAGACCTCTATTATAACATTTAACAAATTTGGTGTTTGTCCCTCTAAGCTAAACTATGAGCTCCTTGAGTGTAAGACATAAATACATCTTTTTAACGTCTGTATCTCCATCGCCTAGGACAATCCCTGGCATACAGCAGATAGTCAATGAATGTCTGAGGAAGGGAGGAAGGGAGGGAGGGAGGGAGGGAGGCAGGAAGTCAGGAAGGCAGAAAGGCAGGAAGTAAATCAAATGCTAGACATCACTGAAGAGAGGAGTCAAAAGGTAGCAAGGCTCAAGTACAAATCCTAGGAGTCTCTACATCTGCAATATGACTGTACTTCTAGAAAAGCAAAAGGAGACTGGGGACAATCTAGAGAAAAACAAGAGAAACAATCAAGGGACTAGGGGCAAAATGGGACCACAGAAAAGGACAGACCAAAAAAGATGAGGTTTCTTCACTTTGAATAGAAAAGAGCTGAAAGCAATATGAGAATGAAGGAGCAACCTAGAGTTGGAAAACCTAGAAACAGCAACCTAGAGTTGTCTGTTTCAGGCCAAATTAAAGGAAGAAAGCTCAACTTTATAGGAGAGCAATTATCCAATGGAACTGCCCCTCCTGGATAAGGTATATATTAAAACCACAGATTCACTGTAAGTTAGAAAAAAATGAATAGATGACAGGATCCTAAGTGTAATTAAGTGATCCTTGAGAGCTGTGGCAAGATATCCCTTGTGAGAGCTTGCCCCTGATTGGCTCAATTTGACAATCTCAGGCCCTCAAATCTACACTTAGTAACTAGGCACTTTTGAACTGGAAGGCTGAGGTTTAGAGGCATCCTGACTCTGCCAGTTACAAACTGAATGACCCTGGGTAAGTCACTTACCTCCCCCTGAGCTTTAGTTTCCTTTCCAGTAAAATGAGGCTTAATATTATCTTTTGCCTCCTAGACAGGGTGATTGTAGGACTGAATGAGATAATGCTCATAGCACCCAGCCAAGCGTCTGGCATATATTTTGTGCTCCAAAATATTAGCTACTGTGACTATAGATGCAATGTCATCATTACTATTATTATTAGAGGCAGATTTTAACAAATTACTTAGGAAAGTTTGTGAGCTCCATGTTTGACACAGACTGCTATAGCTTCACCTGGATTTACCAAAAGCATCACAAAGTTTAGCCCGGTACTGTCAATAAGACTGTTGTTTTACTTTCTAGAGATCTTGTGGGGGTTAAACAAAATAATTTTTGTAGACAATTTAAAGTAGTCAGTAGCATATATTAAGTATTGTGTAAGCATTAGATATTAGGATGGTCATTTATCATATCAACCTGTAAATAAAGCACCAGAATCTCCAGAAAGGCAGGAAGGACTAACCAAGGATCCTAATTAATTTACTCAGTTGGCAGGCCCAAGATACTTGACCTAAGGAGAAACTGTTAAATTTATACAATCAACTCACGTGAAGAAGTCAGATCAATTTCACAGGAACTATTGCCAAGGATGTTGATAGCAGTGCACTGGTAATAACCTTGTTCAAAATTAGTCAGATTTCCAATAAACAAAATCCCGGTGGCTGGGTCTGTCAAAACCAGGAAATAGAGTTTTGAAATCTGTTATGTGGGTATAGATCATGTGAATGTAGCAGACCATTCAATACCCACCCACTTCCTCACAATAGCCTCCCTTTCTTGCTATGTCCAGGGTCCAACCAGACCCCTCAAGACTATTCCAAAGGGAGCTCATCTGGGACCATGCCTATTCTCTCCAACCCGCCACCTCTGAGACAAAATGGTCTTGAGTTCTACAAGCTGGGGAGAAGACCAGAGGACAATCATCTTGTCGAAAGACTGACGTTCTTTTTATTTTCTCCTCCCAGAAAAATAGAAAATTGAGCTCTATGACAAGCAGCCAGCCACACACACATGCTGTCAGTCAACCCCACACACCAGGCCTTACCAGGGGCAGCAGAGGGCTATACTTACTGAAGCTTTCTTTCACTGGGACGATGTCGCTTCCTTCAACTTTATACCAGTAGTACACAGGGGAAGGTGTTCCAAGCACCGAGAGGCAAGAAAGAGATACAGGATGGCCAGTTTCTGGTACTCCTTGAACGCTGCAAAAGGGCTTAGAAGGTTTGACTGTAAGGCAATGACAAAGAGTAAAAAATCCTGCCTGATGAATGGCACTCTGTACCAATTTTAGCCACTTTCTCACTTTCATTTTGTAGAATATCTATGCTTTTTCTTTTTAATCTTTAAAAAGTTATTTTGACAGTTTTATAGTTGTACCACCAGGTGGGAGTAGAGCACTTCAGGTACAAAGACATTCCCATCACCAGGCCTTTAAGATTCTAATAGCGTCCCTTCCATTCGCCTCCTCCCTAGATTCATAACCATGAATTTCCACATTGTGTCTTAAAATATGCCTTTATTAAAACAGCCAAATGTAAGCAAACATTAAAAACCAGGAACACAGTTTATACTTCGGAAGTGCAGTTTTAAAGGAAAACAGAACCCTTAAATATTTTGAGATAACTGGTGACATTCTTTTTTAAAAATTGTTTTATTAATGCCATATTTTTCTTTTCCTTTGTGAGTCATTTTTTGGCATTATTCTTCTGAGGGTGACACAAAATGGTTGGAGGGTTTGATTTTGCCTGGGTCCCTCATCAGGAGGGCAAGCTTATTTTGGGGGGAGGGGTGTGGTACAGAGCACTGAAATCTTGATTCATCCTTCAAGCCACAAGCATTTACTTGAGTGTCTTCTGCATGCCCAGCACTGGACTAGGCACCAGAAATTTAAAAGTACCTCTGACACAGTTCTGGAGTGGGGCTGGGGGACTGGTAAGAGATAAGGCTAGGGAGTGGTGGAGGCCAGAGCTTGTGGAGGGCTTCGTGTTTCATGTATTTCATACTGAGAGCAAGAGGACTACAGAAAGAATTTAAGTAAGGGAGGGACGATGATAATTCTAACGTTTTACATGGATTGCTCTGACTCCAGGGGTGCATGAGCCAAGGGAGAGGAGGAGACAGATTCAAGAGGTATTAAGAAGTCAAAAGGACTTAATGGCCAACTGGATATGTGGCCTGAGGAAGAGGTCTAGGTTTCTGATTTGGACAGCTGGGTACATGATTTTGCCCTCCCTTGAGATAAAGAATACAGGGGGAGGAGCAGGTTTTCAGGGAAGGAGTGAGGAGGAGGAAGGGGCGATGATGAGGTCAGTTTGGGATGTACTGAGTTTCAGCTGCTTATGCAAGCCCTCAATGGAGAAGTGCTGTGGGAAGCTGAGACTCTGACTCTCCTCCCTCACTCATCTTACTGCTCTCAGCTTATTCTAATGTCAGTCTGACATACAGATAAAGATCTGAATCGATACTTTTCAACTCACTTTCCTTATCTTAATTTGGATATAAACACTGCAAAGACATAGATTCTCTAACTCAAGCTAGTTAGACCTTAAATACTCTGGACTGCCTGGCTCTCCAGCTCTTACTTGGGAGGCAGCAGTTAAGAGCACATGGAATTGCTGTTGGCTACAAGCAGTAGTAACTCTTATTGCCACATTTTATACCTGTGACTGACGTTACTCTTTGAATCTCAGAATCTAACCCACTGTACACATAAGTGGGAAACAGACAAATATAGCTATAGTTCTTTGAAACATTTCACCATCCCTTCTTTTTTAAATTGAAGTATAGTTGATTTGTAATATTGTTAGTTTCGAGTGAACAGCATAGTGATTCAGTATTTTTGCAGATTATACTCCATTATAGGTTATTACAAGATAATGAATTTAATTCCCTGCGCTTTACAGTGCATCCTTATTGCTTATCTATTTTATACACAGTAGTTTGTATCTGTCAATTCCATTCCCCTAATTTATCCCTCCCTTCTTCCCTCTCCCCTTTGGTAACCACAAGCTTGTTTTCTATATCTGTGAGTCTGTTTCTGTTTTGTATATAAATTCATTTGTTTTTTTTTAGAATCCACATAGAAGTGATTATGACAGTATTTGTCTTTCTCTATTGGACTTATTTCACTAAGCATAACATCCTCTAGGTCCATCCACATAGCTGTAAATGGATATATTTCATTCTTTTTTATGGCTGAATAATATTCCATTCTGTGTGTTTGTGTGTGTGTGTGTATTAATCACATCTTCTTAATCCAAATGTCTTGTTGCACTATCCCTTCTTTTAAACAGGTGTCTTTTTTTATTGAAGTATAGCCAGTTTACAATGTTGTGTCAATTTCTAGTGTACAGCATAATGCTTCAGTCATACATATACATATATTCAGTTTCATATCCTTTTTCACTGTAGGTTACCATGAGATATTGAATATAGTTGTCTGTGCTATACAGTATAAACTTGTTACCTATTTTACAAATAGTAGTTAGTATCTGCAAATCCAAACTCCTAATTTATCCCTCTCTCCCTGCTTTCCCCCTTGGTAACCATAAGTTTGTCTTTTATGTCTGTGAGTCTGTTTCTGTTTTGTAAATAAGTTCATTTGTGTCTTTTTTTTTAGATTCCACATATAAATGATATCATATGGTATTTTTCTTTCTTTTTCTGGCTTACTTCACTTAGAATGACAATCTTCCAGTCCATCCATGTTGCAGCAAATGGCATTATTTTATCATTTTTGTGGCTGAGTAGTATTCCATTGTATAAATATACCACAACTTTTTTATCCAGTCATCTGTTGATCGACATTTAGGTTGCTTCTATGTCTTGGCTATTATATATAGTGCTGCTATGAACATTGGGGTGCATGTGTCTTTTTGAATTAAGGTTCCCTGCAGATATATGCCCAGGAATGGGATTGCTAGATCATAGGATGGGTCTATTTTTAGTTTTTAAAAATTTTCCATACTGTTTTCCATAATGGCTGCACCAAACTACATTCCCACCAACAGTGTAGGAGGTAAACAGGTGTCCTTTAATTAAAAGAGGTACTTTTCTATTTAGCTCTTTATTCTCTCTGCCTTATATTCCCCACTTATATTATTCTCTACTTTCTCAGATGGAAATGACTCCTTGGATTTGCCTACCCTAAATAAACTGGATTATTTAACTAGAAACCCAGTGCTACTATCACTAGGTTTAGATACTGCCTTTTAAAAAACATTTTGTAGCTTTTACAGTGGAATAGAACAATTTGAACAGAAAATTAAATGGAAGTGTTTCATCACAAAGTCAGACCCCAAGACTTGAACTAAAATGATGGACAAAAACCTAGAATGACTTGCAATCATTTCTTGAGCCCAGAATCAAACCCAAATAGGCATATTTTTTGGCTGAACACATTTTTCTCCTTTTATTTTTTATTAACTAAACACTTAGCGAATCACTTTGAACCCCATCCCAAACCCGTATATTTTCTAAAACTACTGATTCAGGATTGCATTGACATTTCATCCAGTTAAAGTCCCCAGTAGAAGTTGGATGTTTTACTGGCAAAGCCATTGATCTACCATTTAGCTTTATTGCTTTCAACAGAATTGGGGTGGGAGGAAAAGGCTCACCTCAGAAAACAAATGAAAATGCTTCAGCGTGTTCTCAAACCTCTAAATTCATCATTTTCTATTTAGGTGCAAAATTGCAGATGGAAGATGATGCTCATTCCAAATGCATACAAAATAATTATTCAAACTTCTGCTGGGTATTTTTCAGAGATTAATTTTCCAAGGCTGTCATAACTAATGGAAGTCTCTCTAATGAATGGTCATCCAAATCACCTGGGCCTTTGCTCAGTGCTGTTTCCTTCACCTAAATCGTGCCCTGCCACCTCAGCCCCTCTTCTGCTGACATGCTCTTGCACATCCTTTAACACCTGATGCAGAGGTCACTTTCTCCAGGAAGCCTTCTCCAGTTCCTCCTGAACAGCTTTTATGCCCTTTCCCCTGTGATCTCCCACCTCTCCTTTCCTCCCTCCACAGTAAGCTTTTATGTTTCGTATCTGTCTCCCCGACTAGACTTTGAACTTTTGGAGGGCTGGGAGCCTATCTTTTACATCTTTCCATCTCCACTGCCTACCACAGTAACTGGAATGTGTTCAGGGTTTGTCAAATGAATTTATGTACGAATGAGTGAATGCATGGGAATCTATGTCTACCACTGGGTAATGAAATGTCTCTGAAAAACACATTGCTAGAAAGAACAATACATAAGGAAATAATCAATACCTCTCCCCACAAATGGCCTCCCTTACCCACCTGCCCCCACCATGTCCCACCCCTCAGTCAGAGAAAGTAGAACAGGCACTCATATGTAATGGAATTTGAGAACTGCAAACAGCCTCTGCAATTTTTAGAGAAAATTATCAGTCTCAAAATTTCCAAAAAGCATAAATTTGTAGAACATCTTTGTTCTTAGCCTAATTAATAAATATGGGATTTTGAGAGTTCCAAGCAAAGAAATCTACAGAGCCTTCCGTCTGTTACCTTGCCTGGATACTGGAGGCTTAAAGAAAAGTCATGACACAGTCATTGCAGGAACAACTGACCCAAAGACTCACGGGAAGAACAACTCAGAGAAGAAATGGCCCTCAACTTCTTAAGGAAGTTGATTAGGGATTCTCTAAACTTTAAGAATATTAACCACCTTGTCTAACTTTATCTCAGGGCTATTTCCAAGCTCAGAGAAAAAGAGGTTTGGCTTCTTTAGGTTGTTTCTGGTAAGAAGGAAAACCTAGAGCCAGGGGGCAACAGAAAATCATTAGAGGACTAACCCCTCAAATTCTTTGAACACTGAATCTCTAGTATATCATTTGATTCTCATAACAAACCCTGTAATAAAGACAGGGCAGGAATTATAACCCCATCTCAAAATGGCCAGAGAATCGTAGCCTTCCTTGCCTGAGGCCACTGAGTAACAGAGTAAGAGCTGGAACTCTGCTGACTCCCAGCCTGATGTGCTAGCATCTATTCCAAACCATTTAGTTCCTGTGTATATGGCTAGTCTTCCAAACTGGAACATCAACTCTCCTGGGAAAGGGCTTGTGTATACTTCTCTTGTCGTCTCCTGTACCCCAAAGCCTAGCACAGGGCTCAGCAAAATAAAAACATGATGGAGGTACCCTGCTCCTAAAAATCAGCTCTTGATTACCTTTCCCTCTTTTCCAGGTGGTTAGATACAGTAGCAAACCTCACAGTAAATAGTTGGTTCCTTTCTGGCATCATGTGGCATCTGGCATCATGTCAGCAAGCTTAGACAGTTATGGACCGTTCTCCTAGGTGTGCACCTTGTTACCAACTGTGGCTTTTCCAAGCTACTCAGTTATCAGATCACTGGTTTGACCTAGTTCCTCCTTTCCTGTGATGGATATACACAGCTCAAGAGCAGCAATGACTAGATTAACTCCATTTGGGGTTACTTAGAAGTGGGAAAGCCCTTAGCTCAATGGTTAGTCGGTGAGGGTTGACAGCCCTTTCATTCCTCTCTTCAGTACTTCAGTACTTCTGAAGGCCTGCAGAAAGGACCTGGTAGGCCTAAAGACAGGAGCAAAACTCCCACTGTCCTCTCAGAGACTTGAAGGAGCCCTAGAAATCACCAAACACTGTGAACTCCCCAAAGGCAGAAACCATGCCTCCATCTCTGTTAAACCTCATGGCTCCTGGCATACAGTAGGCACTCAACAAATTCATTTGAAGAGCATATATGACTTGCCCAATGTCACATAATGAATATTTGTCTATAAATAAATTAATTCTCAACTATGGCTTAACATGTGGTCCTTTTCCCAAACAGCATGAACATTTTAGAAAGGGACCCTTCTGCCTTTATTCAAAAGAATGATTTAATGGTGGGAACTGTGGTTAGCTTAAGAGAGGTATAACAAGTTGACAGTTGTCTCCCCCACCTAGGACTGGCTCTAGTTGGAGCTTCCCTCTGAAAGAGCTGCTAGCGATCACTTAGTGGGACTCTGTTGTCCCATCTTTCTCATTGCATCCTTCAGAGACAGGGATCTCAGAGGTTTGGTCACCTATTGCTAGCTGTCATTTTGGCAGCCCTTTTGGTTTGGCAACTGTTTTGACATGTTTTATGAGTGATTTCTCAGTGTTACTCTATGGGTTAGGTTGGTGGTGTATCTCTATTTTCCTGATAATAAAAGGAACAGGGAAGATATTTACCCCTGGGACTTAACTGGCACCATAACTCACTGCCCTGACTCATTCAATGTCCTAAGTTGTTCCAAGAAGAGAAAAAGCAGAAAAAATCGTCCATACCTAATACGCTGACGTTGAGGATGCCCTGGTTTTTGCCGAAAAAGTCAGGGGGGTTGTTAACATCACAGACGTAGATGCCGCTATCTGCTGGCTGCATATGCGAAATAGTGATAGATGCGTTACCTGGAGCACTGGAGCCTACAATTCGACCTTTAAATTGCCCAATGGCTGCAGCTTGTCCACCTTCAGAATAGTAAATCTAGGACAGAAAAAAATGACAGAAATGAGAACTGGAGAGTGTCTGGGTCTAGGAATAAGGTACCCAAAAGTTCCCTCCGATGCTACCTTCTTTGATAAGCAGCAGCATTTCGTCCCCTGTGAGGAACAGGTCCCTGTGGCAAAGGTTTCTCAGCTCAGTGGGCCACTTTAGCTTTCTCACAGCTGTGCACAGCCATGACCTCATGTGCATTCAAAGCAGCTCTGTGATGCCATCAGGGCAGGGAGGTATGCCTGTCTTACAGACAGAAGGCAACTGGAGCTGACAGGATTCAACTCCTAAGCTTAGGCTAGGAGATCAAGCTGCTCACCTGATGAGTCTACCTGGAGGAAACTCATTATATAGGACACAAATGCCTGATGGGAAAACCAAAACCATCATCTTTTCCCCTACTTTACAAACTATTTTGATTCATGTTTACTTCACCCAGTGAGACTATCTGGAATATCTCATTTCCCTAAAAGTTAGACTATTCATTCTCCTTTTGAACACACATAATCCTTTGATAACTGAGTTCATCCTGTTTGTTAGAAGAATAACATTCCAGAGCAGAGAGGCTCCTGAGAAACCATCTGACCCCATGCCCTCATAGTGGTGGTCTAATGATGAAGCAGTGTAACCCAGTCAAGGGCCTAGGAAGTGCTCGGTCAATGGTAGCTTCTACCTTCTCCCAATGTGGCAGGAGGCAGAACTGGAATTCTTATTACTTTTAGACAAATAAGGGCACGCAGAAATTAAATGAATCACCCAAAGCCATAAAGATTTATTTACTATTTACTAGATTTAAGAAAGCTCTTGATTCTAGTCCCACCTCTATTATAGGACATGAATATTTAGATCATAATGGCAACTGAGGGAGCAGCATGGAGTGGTGGAAAGAGGCCTGGTCTAGGAGTAAGATAACCTGGGTTTTACCCACAGCTCGGCCTCTGACTATGACACGGGGGAGACAGCCTCTAGTCATGCCTCTGTGGCAACCTGCTTTGTAATACGAAAGAAAGTTATTTAATCTCTCCAACCTTTAGTTCCCACATGGGAACAAGGAGTCAGAGCAATGTTCTCTGAAGTATGATATGTATTCCTCAAGGATAGGCACATAAGTTCATTTTAGGTGGTAAAAAAAAGTGAAAACTTAAAAAATGTAATGTGTATTAGAGACATATCTAGCACATCAAATCTGTAACTCCACGAATATTACTGTTTACAGTGAAACTAAGATATTTTTAAGATTTTTAAAAACCAAGTTAATATAGAAGACAACATTAATAATTAATAGTGCTGGTGATATACAAATATGACAAAATTCATAAATATGAAATATGAATGACTTGAGAATCACTGGACTAAGTGATCCCTGAGGTCTCTTCATAATACACATAGTCTCTTATGTACACACTTTGTTAGTTTCATGTAATTGTGTGTAATTCAAGTGATTCTTTTTTATTTATCATTCAATAAGCTGGTATTGCCCTAGTCCAGGGGCAATTAATATTTCATAAAATCTACTAGAAAAGGCTTATGGTTCATTTAATTCACTCTCCTCACTTTACAGAAGAAACTGAAGCCCAGAGAGGTTAGAGAAAAAAAGACACACAAAGTCAACAGTTGGGAGGGGTCTAGCACTCAGTTCTTCTAATTCCTTGGCCAGTGCTCTTTACATTTAACAGGCTAATGAAAGAGGGAAGGCAATCAGCAAACCAAAAGATATTGTCTAGATAAATTCAAATGTATTCTCCTTCAGGTAGAAAGCCAAAATATTTTTTAACTAAGGCAGGAAAGGAGATTCTGATGGAAAATTCAAAGAGAATATATTTAAGGAGGAAACAACCTGTCTCTCCTCCAGTTCTCTAACATCAACTAGCTTTCTTTCCTGCCCTAAATGAGCCATTTATAACTCAATTCATCCATTCACACCTACTGAAATCACAAACTTTTGCCCCAGAGGGGTCTTGTTCCAGTTACAAACCTGAAAGCCAGCATTAACCAAAGGTATTCAAGCAGGTGGGGAAGAAGTTCAACTTGTCAAAGGTCTATGACCCTCATTTGAGTTGACACGTAAGCTTTCCATTTCACTAGCCAGTGCTGGCCTTATTTACTTTCTAATGAACTACTTGTGATCCTGTGGACTCTTACCTGGAACACAGCCTCTGGTCCATCAAGGAAGCCCTTTACAACTTAGACATCTGGCTGCTTCCCTGGGAGCAGGTCAGCCTGTTTTATGTTGAGGCTTGATGACATCACAATGAGATACATCTGTGCTGCCTATGGCCCACAGTAAGTCCCAGAGGATCTAGATGAAAGGACCTTATTTCTGCAGAGAGCAGGGGCCCAAGAGAGTGTGTTTTAGGTCAGGACTGGGACATGAAAAGAAGCCACGTGGTTAAAGTCTCACAGTTGGGCAGGAATCAATGAGCAAATAAGTCATGAGGCCCTGGACTTGTAGCTTCCCTACAAAATGGATCTTCACCAACCCTTCTACCCTAGCTCCTCACTCTGTAGCCTAATATATTTTGCCCTCTCACAAATAAAACTAAAGGTGTCAGGGACAGAAATGGAGGTAAGGAGGTGTAACAATTGGAGACCTAAAAGGGGAAGGCCTTGTCCTCAGGATGCTGTATGAGAAGCAAAGGCCCCAGGGCTAGTCGGTGGCCAGACACATAGATGGAGGGACTTTCTGTTAGGGGAAGTCCATGCTCTCACACTGTCCTTGTAAAGAAAAAAAAAATGAAATGTTTTCCTGAAACCACTTATCTAATCACACAGGAAGCACTGAAATTTGGTTCCATTTTCCACAAAAGAATAACTCTTTTAAAAATCAAAACTGAACAATGGCCAAGGCCCAGCCCATGATCCGGTGAGGCTTGTACACTTTTCAAAGAAAGTGTATTGTCAATTTAGAGATCAAAGCAATTAAGGTCCAGGAAAAGCCACCGATGTTCAACGGGCCATATCCTTTGGGGGTGGTGATGGGGGGTAGCAAGTCTGCTTTAAGAATATCCATCCAAGTGTTCCCTTAAGTGGTATTTGTGAATTTTTTGCCCACTTGCCCTTTGTGGCTGTGTTCATGGAAGACTTTCCTACATTGCCCCAAGATCCCCTCAGCCTGCCCCTTGGTGAAGTTAAGAAGCTGACATGTGGAGACATAATAGCACATTAGTTATAAGGCTCCCTTGGAGATCACTCAGCTCATGGTTTCCAAGGTTGAGGAGCCTTCAGGAACCAGCTGAACATTGGAAATATGGGAAATGGCTGGGAGGGGCTGGTGGAGAGTGGGAAGATCAGAGAGGACAGTGGGGACTGTGGTGAACTGGAGAGCCAATACAAACAAGGCTTTTGAACTGTGGAAACAAACAAAAATACTTGGCTAGCCGACCAACAAGCATCCACTGGCCAAATTGGGCCCAGAGGCTGCCAGTTTGCAACCTCTGATTCATCTTCTTCTATTATAGGAAAGGACACTGACGCCCCAACGGAGAAAGTGATCATCCCAAGGTCACACAATTTGTAGTCAGACCTAGAATCCAGACCTCTGGAGTTCCGCTGAATACATTAACATGGCACTCATAGTCCTGCCTTAGGCCAGGAAGATGATTCCCAGGCAATCTTCCCCCCTTGGGGCCAATCTACCCCCTACTCCAGCCCAACCCTTCTCCTGCCAATTGCTGCTATTCATTGGCGTGATGCTTCCCAGGCCGAGGGGGTTCACCACATGATGCCTTCAACAGTTGCCAGCTGCAGTAACAGCCTTTCTTTTCCTACTGTGCCAAGTTCCTATTCACATGAGGTCGTGCAGCTGGGAACCAGATTTGTCCAAAAAGAATTTTTTCCCCTTAGCTTTGTGACACTGCTCTCTAACTAGAAGCTGGAATATAAACAAGAAGGGTTGAAAGAATTCAGTCAGCTTTCTGTTTGAGTCTGAGCTGGAGTTTAATAAATGCCTTTAGCCTCCAGAGCTGCTTTTGTGGGTTCCTTTTGAAAGTGTGGAGGGCATGGAAGTCCACAGAAACCCACCAGTTCTCTCCCTTCCAGCTTCTTGCTTTCCTGTGCTGCTCATAAAGGCACTGGCCATGGGAGGGGAGGAGTGTTTCGTGGCAATGGTCTGAAGCCCAGAATTTTCTCTGGACTATACAGAGGGGCTGGGATTGCACATGGAAGGAATACAACACCAAAAGGAAGAATTCCCTGCCCCCAAACCACTCCCTTCCCAGCCTGCCATTTGCCTGAGATACCCACCAACTGAATCGCTTCTTTGAGGCATGAAAGTTTTCTGCTTAAATGATTTTCTTTGGGAGAAAACAAAATAAATGATCACCAGTCCTAACACCTTAGCATTAGATTAATTTACCAGATTTACCAAGAATAGACAGCTGAGGGAACAGGACACAGAATAGATGAACTGTGATGCAACGGGGTGGTAGAAAAGGAAGAACTTGGAATATTTCTCAATAGCAGTCACAATGGAATTTTGGGCAGACAATTCTTTGTTGTGTGGGTCTCTTCTTTGTATTACAAGACATTTACTCTCTCTAGCCACCACCCACTAAATGCCAGTAGTGAGTCCCATTTATAACAATTTAAACCAACACTCCCCTCATTTTCAAATGCCCCTGAGGAGATAAAGCACCCTCACTCCACTAACATTTGAAAAGCATTTGATATAATGCTGTCTGCAGAGGCCAGGACAAGTGGGAAGAATCTGAGCGGCCAAAGAATATAAAGACATTGGGTTCTAGAAAGAAGTTGTTCACATTATATGTGTGTTAGAGAGATGAAGACAGCAGAGTTTATTCCACTGTGGCTATTCTAGAAGAGTAAGTATTGTCTGAGAGAATCAGGCTAAGTGGGGTCAATGCCCGTTCTAGTCATGGGCAGGTGAGGTCTCTGTAGTTTTCCCAGTGACTTGCTGGATGGAAGAGGAGGCCATTCATGTGATCAGAAGGGAACCAGACCATCCAAGACTTCCATGCTCCTCTGGAAAAGCAGAGAGAAGCATATGCCTGTAGGATATGGGGAAAGAGGGAAGGGGTGCCAGTTCTCTTGAAATAGAGACTTAAAGATGGTTATTATGAGGATCTTGCTGGGAAGAAAGGAGGGGAAGCAAGGTGGGAAAAGAAGAGTTAATTAAGCCTGTCTTTTTGGAGGTGGTTTTCATTGTATCCAAGCCAAGAGTTGGCCCAACTCCACCCTGTATTCCATGTACCTAAGGCACAGGCATAGCTCAGTTCTCATGCACTTGGAGAAGCATTTAGAATGTTTTAACATCAAGGAGCATGTTCTCACTGATGCAGCAGCTCAGTGCAGAGGACCTCTTTTGACTTGGACATCCCTGAAGAGTAGATACCTTAAATTACTTGCCTTGTCTATAACTGTTATTTTGAAGAATGAGGCAAATGGCAAGTAAAAAAGCTACTCAATAATTACTTATTTCTTAATAGATTTCTTTCTAAAATGCTTCTAAGAGACGTCTTGAGCTCAAGCCGCACAGTTCAGTAACCTACACCTTCTTCCTCTGTATCTCCAGGTCTCGGGAAAAAAGCTCATTGCTGATCACAAGATTCTTCAGCCCTGCATCTCCAGCTCCTCACCAGCCAAAGTTCAACCAAGAGGTGGCCTTGTAAGTTTCAGTGTCAGAGAAGGCATAAAGAAGATTTGTGTTCTTGAATTCTAACTGGCCTGGCCTGGCCTCTAGGCAGTTGAGGACATCTTGATTTGAGTACCAAGCGTAAAAACTTTTCAGAATATATTGGCAAGTCTTCCCTAAATTCAGCCCCTACTGGCAAAATGAGAACAACTTCAAGCCTACAGATAAAGAATGTATTGAAAAGACTAACTAGGAAACTAAACTGTTAAAAGGAAGAAAGATCGTGTGATTATTGCCATCCACAATTTAAGAGAGCAGCCTGCAAAGGAAAGGGATGATTTCTTACTTGACTGCAACATGTGATGTTTTGGGTCAGGGCATTCTGAGTGATGAAAACTTGGTAGAATTACTGTTGCTGCTGCTGCTGCTTCTGATGATGATAATGGTGCTTACAAGGAAGAAAACTTACAGGGCATTTTATATTTTCCGACTGTTTTCACATGCTTAATGTCAGTCAATTCCTCATGAGACATGCATAAGAATACCACTGTTCTACCATATTTTGAAGAGAGGCACCGAGTGATCCAGATACCTGTCTAAAGTAACCAGTAGTGAACAAAACTGTTGAATTTTGACTAGAGGGTGGAGTTGATAGAGTCTCCTATTGAACGATGTTTCCTGCTTAGCAAGTGTTCAGAACCTTCAGTAAAAAGAGGACTCAGCACCTCTAAAAGAGCAGTAATGGCTGAAGCAACACTGGCCCTCCTTCTTCTTCACCTCTGCCCTTGGGCCTCCCCCAGCCTACTCAACTCACTCTCCCTCTGTCTTTCTATAATCAAAACCTTTCCTTTCCTTAAAGGACCAACTCAACTATATCCAACTATTCCAAACCATACTGATTTGAACTCCTTGTTTCTCTGAACTCCTTATTTCATACATCCTTTTGAAAATCTGCTGAAAGCTAGATTTTTTCCCTAAAAGGAAATGTATTGGCATACACGCTGGCACACTCATGTGCATGCATGTGCACACATGCATGCACACATGCACACACACACACATACACAAACACATATGCTTTTGACTATACAATTTTAGTCCTTGGGCTAATTTAAAGAAGGAATTGCCCTTAAGGCCAGATTAAGAAAATCTGAGAATAGGCAGCTTGCAAGGAGAATCATCCTCCTCCTTTGAATTTCATCCACCCTCCTCCTGCAATCTCTTCCCCAGACCCTAGCCTCCCTTCCTGTCCCCTATCCTCTAGCCTCCTGCTGCCTTCAACTACCCAGATTCATTACTACTTTGCCCTTCCCCACCCAACTGGAGAGTCTCACTCCATCAGGACTCAGTCTGGCACTATGAACTAGCTCACTTGACAGGCAGAGCCCAGATATTAAGTCTGACAGAGATCTTCAGATCAACTAGGACATGCATTTGAACTAGGGTTTTCTGGAAATAATAGGGAGATTTTTGGTGGGGGTGGGGAAGCCCTTTCAGAACTACTCATTTCACCTGTGAGAAAGATCCTTCCTGTCTACTCTAGAATACAGGATATACTTAATGTTAACCTACACGGAATTGAAGATAACACGCTATAACTGAATATGAAGCAAGGACAAAGACCAAGTCACTTAGAGGATGATCTTCCCTAAATAGCTATCTTCAAACTCTGTGTCTGAGGTTCTGCCCCTGCTGTCACTGGCTTACCACTCCTTCTTCACACACTGACCCCAACAGTTTATGTCAGAACTACCGAACGGGAATAGCTTAGAGAAAAAAAGTCCTTACAGAAACTGGCTGTAACTCCTTCTTATGGAAGAATGTCCACTGGATTGAAAGCTTGTCCAGGGAGGCCACAGTGGTGGTGTAGGTGCAGACGAGAGTGACATCAGATCCAACAGTCACATTTACGAAATTGTCTGGGATGGTCACTTGCACTCCACTAACTCGACCTGAAAAGATAATCATCAAAAAGACAAAGACAATGACATCAAAAAGACTGATGACATTTTTTCATTACAAAGTACTTTCAATGACATCTTATTTGAGAAATCTAAGGTGAGAAGGAGAATGCAGAATGAACCATATAGGAAAGTCAAGCAAGTGACTGGCATGAAGTAGGGAAGTTTCTAACAAACTACAATGTGAAGATATTCAGCTCCTATGTGATGGTGAGCTAATAACACTGAACTGAGAATTTCTTCTGTGTAAGGATGACCTGACAATTTGTACAGCAACTCTGGGAAACTAACACACTCTCTATTCTTAACATGCTGAGAGTTTTTACTATGAATCGGTGTTGGATTTTGTCAAATGTTTTTCTGTGTCAATTGATATGATCATTAATTTTTTTTAATTTAGCCTGTTATTATGAGAGATTATTACACTGAATGATTTTTGAATGTTGAACCAGTCTTGCATACCTTAACTAAATCCCACTTGGTTAGAATTATTTTTAAACATTGTGGGATTCCAATTTGCTAGTGTTTTGTTGAGGGTTTTTGAGTGTAAGTTCATGAGAGATATTGTCTGTTAAGTTTTCTATTTTTATAACTGTCTTTGGTTTTTGAATCAAGGTAATACTGGCCTCATAAAATAAGTTTGAAATGTTCCTGCCTCTTTTATTTTTTGAAAAAGTTTGTGTAAAATTGGTGTTAATTATTTTTTAAACATTTGGTAGAATTATCCAGCGAAAGTATCTAGGCCTAGAGATTTCTTTTCAGGAGGTTTTTAAATTATGAATTCAATCTCTTTAATGATTATAGGGATATTCATATTATATACTTTACATTGGGTGAGTTTTAGTAGTTTGTTGTTTTTGAGGAATTGATCCATTTCTTCTAAGTTGCCAAATAGATGAATGTAAAGTTATTCATAGTACTTCTGTATTATATTTTTAATGACTGTAGGATCTATAGTGATATTCCATATTTCATTTCTGATATTAGTGATTTGTATCTTATCTCCTTATATTTTTACTAGTATTGCTAGAGGTTTGTCGATTTTATTTATTGATTTTTTTCAAAGAACCAGATTTTTATTTCATTTAATTTTCTCCACAGTTTTCCTATTTCAATTCTATTGATTTTAGCTCTTTATTATTTTCTTCCTTCTGCTTGCTTTGGGTTTACTTTGTTCTTCTTTTTCCAGTTCCTTGAAGTAGGAACTTCAATTACAACTGAATTCAATGAGACTTCTCTTCATTTCAAATGTAAGCATTTAGTGTTATAAATTTCTTTCTCAGCACTGCTTTAGCTGCATGTTACATTAGTCTATATGTTATATTTTCATTTTCATTCAGTTCTATGTATATTTTTTAAAGTTCCTTTAAGACTGTCTCTTTGATCCATAGATTATTTAGAAGTGTGTTGTATAATTTTCAAATATTTAGAGACTTTCTTGTTGTCTTTCTGCTCTTGGTTTTTAGTTTGATTACACTGTGCTCAGAGAACAGAATTATGACTTCAATTCTTTTGAAAGTTTTTGAGGCCTGTTATATGGGCATGCCCATGGTTATCTTGGTAAGTGTTCTGTGGGACTTGGGGGAACAAGTGCATTCTGCTACTTTGGGGTAGAATATTCTATACAAAGAGATATACTTTAAAACACTATGAATACTCTCCAAGATAGACCACATTCTGGGCCATAAAACAAACCTTAACAAACTTAAAAGAACAGAAATCATATAGTGTCACCTCTTACACTACAATGAAAATAAAGTAGAAATCAATATAACAAAAATGGTTACTGGAAGTCCCAAAACACATGGAGATTAAACAACACACTTCTAAATAACTCATGGATTAAAGAAGAAATCTCAAGAGAAATTTTAAAATATTTTAAACTAAATGAAAATGAAAACACAACTTACCAAAATTTGTGGTGTGCAGCGAAAGTGCTTAGAGGGAAATTTACAGCATTGAATGCATATATTAGAAAAGAAGAAAGCTCTAAAATCAACCATCTAAACTTATTCCTTAGGAAACTAGAAAAAGAAGAATAAATTAAATCCAAAGTAAGCAAAATAAGAGAAATAATGAAAATTAGGGCAGAAATCAATGAAACTGAAAATAGAAAATCAATAGAGAGAACCAATGAAACCAAAACTGATTATTAGAAAAGATAAAGAAAATTGGTAAGATTCTAGCCTTAAGAAAAGCATACAGGGGACACAAATTACTAATATCAGAAATGAAAGAGAGGCCATCACTGCAGATACGATGTATATAATAATAAAGGAATACTAGGAACACCCCTATGCCCAAAATTTGATAACCTAGATGAAATGGACCAATTGCTTGAAAGACACAATCTGCCAAAACTCACACAAAACATAGACAATCTGAACAGGCTCATATCTATTAAAGAAATTGAATGAATAATTAATAACCTTCCAAAACAGACATCACCAGGCTCAGATGGGTTCACTGCTGAATTCTACCAAATATTTAAGAAAGAAACTATACCAATTCTCCACAACCTCTTTCAAAAAACAGAACAAAGGGAATACTTCCTAACTCATCCTAAGATGCCAACTGAAATCAGACAAAGACATTAAGAAAACTATAGACTACTATCTCTCATGAACATAGATGTAAAAAGCCTCAGCAAATTATTAGCAAATCAAATCCAACAAGGTTTCAGGGTACAAGATTAATGTACAAAACTTTATTGCCTTCCTATATACCAGCATTGAAAAAGTGGAATTCAAAATTAAAAACACAATACCATTTACATTAGCACCCCCCAAAAATGCAATATGTAAGTGTAAGTCTAGTAAAATCTGTACAAGATCTGTATAAGGAAAACTAAAAAACTCTGATAAAACAAATCAAAGAAGAACGAAGTAAATGGAGAGATAGTCTATGTGTATGGATAGGAAGACTCAATATCATCAAGATGTCAGTTCTTTCCAACTTTATCTATAGACTCAATGTAATCCCAATCAAAATCCCAGCAAGTTATTATGTGGATATTAACAAAGTTATTTCACAGTTTATATGGAGAGGCAAGACCCAGAATAGCCAATACAACACTGAAGAAGAACAAAGTTGGAGGACTGAAACTACCCAGGTTAAAGACTTCTTATAAAGCTATAGTAATCAAGACTGCGTAATATTGGTGAAAGAAAAGACAAATAGATCAATAGAACAGAACAGAGAGCCCATAAATAGATCCACATAAATATGGCCAGCTTATCTTTGACCAAGGAGCAAAGGCAATACAATGGAGCTAAGAAAATCTTTTTAACAAATGATGCTGGAACAAAATGGATCTCCATGTGCAAAACAAATTAATCTAGACACAGATCTTACTTCTTTCACAAAAATTATCTCAAAATGGATCAGCGATCCAAATGTAAAAACAAAACTATAAAATTCCTAGAAGATAATACAGGAGAAAATCTAGATGATCTTGGGTTTGATGAAGACTTTAGATACAACACCAAAGGCATACTCCATGAAAGAAAAAAATTGATAAGCTGAATTTCATTAAAATTAAAACTGCTCTGCGAAAGACACTATCAAGAGAATGAAAAGACAAGCCACAGACTGTGTGAAACTACTTACAGAAGACATATCTAATACAGGACTATTATCTAAAATATACAAAGAACTCTTAAAATTCAGTAACAAGAATGCAAACAAGCAGACTAAAAAATGGACCAAAGACCTTAAAATACATCTCACCAAAGATACTATACAGATGGCAAATAAACATATGAAGAGATGCTCCACATTATATGTCATCAGGGAATTGCAAATTAAAACACTACACACACATTAGAATGGCCAAAATCCAGAACACTGAAATAATGAATGCTGATGAGGATATGGAGCAACAGAAATCCTCACTTGTTGCTGGTGGGAATGCAAAATGGTACAGCCACTTTGAGAGACAGTTCGGTGGTTTCTTAAAAAACTAAACATACTCTTACCATACTATACAGCAATTATATCCCTTGATACTTAACCAAAGAATGTGAAAAATTATATCCAGAAGTCTGCACATGGATGTTTACAGCAGTTTTATTTATAATTGCCAAAGCTTGGAGGCAACCAAGATATCCTTCAGCAGGTGAATGTATTAATAAACTGTTGTACATCCAGACAACGGAATGTTATTCAGAGCTAAAAAGAAATGAGCTATCAAGCCATGAAAAGATATGGAGGAAACTTAAAAGCATATTCCTAAGTGAAAGAAGCCAATCTGAAAAAGCTACACACTGTATGATTCCAACTATATGATATTCTGAACAAGGTAGAACTATGGAGACAGTAAAAAGATCAGTGGCTGTAAGGTGTTGATGCAGAGGAAAGCATGAATAGATGGAGCACAGAGTATTTTTAGGGCAGTGAAAATACTCTGTACAATAATATAATGGTGGATACATGTGATTATATGTTTGTCAAAACCCAAAGACATTCTGTCTACTATGTTAGGAAACTCCTATTTAAATCTTTTATTTTAGCAGACAGTCCCTTTCATTTTGTTTTATTTATGTTTTTGCACACGTCTTAGCCTACTTTTGTGGGCTATATTTCTAATGCTAGTTTAATTTTCAATTTTTGCAGTGTTGTTTCAGTTTGTTTGGTTATCTGGGGTCCCCAGGGCTTCCGTTTGTCCCTGACCCTGTTGCCTGAGTGGGTGGAAGCATTTCTCCAGGTCAGGCTGCTGAGTGTCTCTCAGTGGGAGATCAGTATGGTAGGATACGCCTACTGGAACCCCCAGCTGCCCTGCTGTCTCTGTGGGGCGGGGTGGTGGAAGAGTCTCAGACCCACAGAGGCAAAGAGCCTTCAGGAAGCAGGTATTTGCTGTAGCTTCATCCCTCTTGTCTGTTCCACTTTCCCACCTCAGTATCACTAGGTGAAAGTAGGAAGCCTCAGGCCCATTGGGGAAGGAGAATGCTTCTTCTGTCTACTACTATTGGTGGGGCCCCGATGAATCTCCCTGGCCAGTGATATTGAGCTCATCTGATGTCAAAGGACTCCCATTTCAATCTGGGGGAAAAAATGAGCCTCCCTGTGAGCTGCCCTGTGTTGCTAGGTAGGATCAGGGCATGCCAGGATTGGGTCCCCTTCTTCCTTCGGGTAAAGAGATGTAAGACACCCTGCCTCTCTGTTGTTCCCAGGGTCCAAAGCCCGTTTGCTTTCTTCTTACCATCCTTCAGAGTTCTCCCTTGGTTGTCTCTTGCATTATTCCCAGGGAGGGTTTATACTTGTGCTTGGCAGGGAGAAGCAAGGAGAAACAGAACTATGCCATTTTGTCAAAACCAGAAATCTCCCTCAAGATTTAAGACTGTAAAAGGGGCCTGAGACCACAATGTTTGAGAACTGTTAGCCTTACAAAAGGATGTGCTGCCCATCTGGAGGAACACCAAAGAGCCCCGTACCCAAAAATCCAGCCTACCACTGTATTTGAAATCCTTAGTACTACACAAGCATTTTCCCAAGGGATGTTATAGGGTAACACTATAGAGGCACTGGTTCATCTGAGTAATGGGTTATTATCCACTGAAAAGTTAGAGAGTATAGAATCTCTCCAGGATGGAATGTAAGACTGTGAGGTAGGTATTTTAAAAGGTCAAGTTTAAGAGATGCTCTCTATGCTACAGGGCGCTAGAGTGAGAGCGCTAGCTGCCTGCAGGGTTGGGGCAAGAAGATACAATGATCGTGGGAAGATCAAAGGAAATAGTACAGAAAGACAAATTCCTGGCCTCCTTCCCAATTTTGCATACCCAAAGACTACTTTTAATTTTATTTTTCTAAATGACGGTGGTCAGGCAAAAGGAAATCAGGAAACTGACAAACATTTAGAGAAATTTTAGAGAAAAAGTAAACCATTGTACCGATTACCCCTGGTTTCTTGGATTCAATAGCCATGTTCTCTGTCACAGCCAGGCCATCTGGTCCAGCTGCTTCTCTGCCAGAGTTGGCAGTTCACATGGCAACCGATGTCTTGATGAACTGAGAGAAGTGTTTCAGGGCAGACAGCGATGCAGCACCTTCTAACTATATGCAGTTTCCCCCTTCCCAAGGTTCTCCTCCCCGGGCTTTCCTGGTTCCCAAAATGCCTCCCCCCAAAACAAAACTGGCCTGCAGAAATAAGCTACTCTTTTTGACGGAAAATTCACTGGAGAAAACTAAGTGACTCTCTCCTGTCCTCAAGAACCCATCTCGTTTCTCCTGGAAGTTAGCCACATCCATCTCTGGCTATGCCCAAATGATGACTTCCAAATGTCTTTAAAGCATCCAAAATTAAAGGGACAGAATGGGGATCTGGTGGCCATTAAAGTTCCCATAAACTTTCCCCTAAAAACAGAGATTTTGAAGCTATTATTTGGCCATCATTTTTGTCCTCTAGTTTGCATACCAATATCTATTATGGGATTGGCTAATGGTGGGAACTTATGCTAAGTAAGGCCAAAATAACCCCCAAACAAACAAACAAACAAACAAAACCTTTAAAGCCTGCTCTCAACAAAAGTGCTTGAAAACAGAGTAAACACAATTCTCACACAAGGCAAGCCATGGAAGAACCTGTGATGCCTACGAACAATTATCTGTTGAGCACCTATTTTGTGTCACAAACAGTGCTAACGCTGGGGAAATAATAACAGACAAGAGGGACATAATCTCTGCCTACCATGTCAACACACCAGAAAGCCATTTATAGCACAGACCAGAATGCAGGCAAAAGAAAATCAAGAATTTGGGAACTATGATTCTGACTTAAATATTTTCAACATATTTTAATAGAAGACATACATAAATATGTAAATATGTAAAAGCTCAACAATATCATCTAGGAGTAAGGATGGTAACCTCCAAATCTACTGTAAGACAATATATTTCTAAGAATACTATACACTGTTCTGTAAACAGGTAACAATTGGCAAGGCAATATCTCCACACCATTTTATTGCCCTGATTCGCTATACTCAGCACCATAACCAATCGTTAAATTCTGAAAAGACAGATTTCAGAAATTGTCCCTCTCTAATATAGCGACAATACACTTCAGAGCTAAGAGTTATAATATTTCCAGATGAACTTTTAAAAAACATCACATCATTCTATTAGTGCACATAACTTATACCTCTGAGATCACCCTCTAGCCTAGCACTGTCCAAGAGAACTTTCTGTGATGATGGAAATGTACTTCCTGTGCTATCCAATTCAGTAGCCATTTTCCACATATAGTTATGGAGCACCAGAAAGGTGAATTTGAATTAATTTATATTTAAATAGCCACATGTGGATAGTGAACAGTGCAAATTTAGTCTTAGAATGAAGGTGATTCTTTGTGTGTCAAGGAAAAAAAAATGTTCCCTTCCTTTGGATTCACTTAGTCAAAATTGAGAAATTATTTAACAATTGAAAAAGTCAAAAAATCTCTACATTAACAAGACTGTGAATAAACAGCAAAATAAAGATTAGTACCTGATTTAAACAAAACTCAGGATTATAATTTCACTCACTGACCTGGGTGAATCAAAAAAACAAAACAAAAAACCCATATGTGATTGAAATACGTGTGACTACTTTTAAAAATCAGTGCGTACTATTAAAGGAAAATAACCCAAGGTGTACACACTTGAGTTAATCAACACTCAAAAAAGATTTTAAATGCCTCATGTTTTGTTAATGATTGTTCATCCATCTATTTAATGCCTACAATGTGGCAGGCACTTTACTTATAGGGGGATTATTATTCTCCTAATATACCAAATAGCTGTGTTTAACCTTTTGAAGTGATTTAATTTCCAGCAACTTCATGTATAATTGCTTCATTTTTGAGTTAGGGAATAATATAACCAAATGATCACTCATTCTATGGATTTGACTGCAAAACCAAAGTTTAAATATAGAACTGCATTAAAATGCATAGCACGTACCTCCGGAAAATGGAAAAAACATTAACATATCTTTCCAACAGCTAACTAATATATATTACAAGCATCTAAAATGATATGCTTGAACTTTTTCAGAAGACATTTTTGATTATTTTCCTGAAATGGAATTTAACCTGATTTCCTAAGAAGTCATCAGAAAGGTTTTCATTAAAATAAAATCTCTCTTGCTTAGTTGTACAAAAAAAATTCATTTAAAATATGTATGTGAAAATCATTTCTGGATGTTTGGGGTTTGAGAAGGTAGTTCACTCTTTTATTTTCCCACCTTTATTGATATATGACTGACATAATGTTGTGAAGGTTTAAGCTGTACAAAGTGTTGATTTGGTACATATATATGTTGCAAAATGATTACCACTATCGCATTAACTAACACTTCCATCCATCACATAATTACGATTTCTTTTTTGTGGTGACAACATTTAAGATCTACTCTCTTAACAATAGGGTATTGTTAATTATAGTCACATTGCTGTATATGAGATCTGCAGAACTTATTCATCTTCTAACTAGAAGTTTGTACCCTTTGACCAACATCTCCCCATCTCTCCCACTCCCACCACCCCTGGTAACCACCACAATACTCTGTTTCTATGAATTCAGTTTTTTTAGATTCCACATAGGAGTAAGATTATACAATGTTTGTCCTTCTCTGACTTATTTCCCTTAGCATAATACCCTTAAGGTTCAACCACGTCACAAATGGCAGGATTTCAGAAAGTAATTCTTTCAATAAACATTTCCTAAGTGATCACTGTGCCAAGCACTATGCTTGACACCAAAAACGTAACATTCTTCCTGAGCAGGAACCAAGTCCAGGTAGCACATCAAATTGCACATTGATGGAAACATTACCAGTTTCCTCACAGCCATATCTGCATCAACTGATGGATACTACCAATGGCCAGGCATTGAAATCTTTCTTTCTCTGACTTCTATACCTATGTAAGCACAGCAAACAACAATATATTATACCATATTTTCATTCCATCTGCTAGAATGACACTGCCATATTTTGCTTTGGGCCAGCTAGACTGTATATGTATAGACACAAAGTACACACTGTATGCCACCAAAACCAGTTATACAGTAATTTAAAAACAAAGGCTCTGAAATATTTATTGGTCACCCTGATTGGGCTTTGTTCTAAAAGTCACAATCAAGTAAGATCCTGACATCATCTAAGTAACTTTGTAAATGATAAAAAAAAAATTTATACAAGGTATAAACCCAATTTTGTAAGGTAATATATATGCTAATAAAGGAAAACAATAAGAAATTCACCAGAATCTCTGGTAAGATTGCTGGTGATTTTTATTTTCTTATTTGTATGTTTCTATACTTCCAACCTCTCTATAAAGACTGCATATTACATTTTTAATCAGTAAAAAATTTATATATATATATGTGTGTGTGTGTGTGTGTATATATATGTTATTTATAGTAAAAACCACTCTTGCAACTGTTCCAAAACTAGTGTCTAGTATATGCCAGAGTAAGGTCTCACATAGGGAAGTCGGTGTTGACTACAGCTGTGATTTTAGGGGGCTGGTGCAGAAGGCCCAGGGGCAACCCAATTAACCAGTGACTGGAAGCTCTTTGAAAGGAACAAAGACTTTCACTGTCTAAAGTTAAGGTTTAAAATGAATAATCCTGGGGGAAAGGGAAAACAGTAACATATGCTCCCACCAGGATGGAAACTGAAAAAGGCAGCTTTTTCCAGCTCTAAGTCCTGGTTAGGTCACTGGATAAATGCAGTATTGCCTTCTGGTGACTCTGTAGAACACATTTGTTTAAACATTTAGTAACGAACATTTAGAGAAGTATTAATAAATGCCATATAGTTTTGAAAAGTAACACTTCTTTTGATTATAAAAATAGTGCAATATTCTTCGTAGAAACCCTGGAAAATATGAAAAAGCTAGAGAATAAGATAAAAATCATACATAATCCCATCACTCAGAGGTAATCACCATGAGCAGTTTGATCTATAACCTTCTAGTAATTTATTCTAAGCATGTGGTTATATCCTGCTTTTTCACTTAATATTTTATCCTGAGCATCTTCTTACGTCATTAAATATGCTTAGTAAACCTTATTCTAACAATTGCCTAATATTACTGATGGCTTAAAAATATCATTTCTTGGGTAAATGATCTTATTGTATCTACTATGGACCTGATTTATCATAAGAACAGATTCAAATGTATCTGCTATTTGAAAAAAATAGCCAAAGGATTTTTTTTTTTGAATTAGTGATCTCTCCTGGGTCTAACCAACATTAGGATTTTGACTCTAAAAGTGATTCTGTTCTGCTCAAACTCCTAAAAACGTCCATATTGTGCACAACAATAAATCACTCACATATTTTCCTAAATAGTCTTAAGCTTGGAAAAGCACAACTTCCTTAAGAAATGTTCGATAATAAAGCATGGCAGGCGCTCCCAGCCAGGCTCTGCCTGCTGTAGCAAAGCAAGTCGATCACGAGTTTGAAGGAAACACTCAAGTAAAACAGAGAAAAAAGTATCCTTGGCACAAGTTTAAGCTTCTGAGTAAATTCATCTGTTCAGCTTCCAAACTAAAAAAAGAAAGATACTGTGATTTTTCTGGAAAAAAATTCTAATTCAGAAGCTACATAAAACAATTCTATTTACAGGCTGGGCCCCCAAAATATCAGCATAGCACATATTTGCTAAGCAAAGATTTCTGAAAATTATTTTACTCAGCATACTAATCACAGTTCCTTTTAAGCACAGGAGGGGAACACTCAAGTAAAAATTTGCAATTTCAGTTTAAAAAGGGAAACTCCATTCCCAATGATCTTTGGTGGGTTGGAGATCCTTTTCTTACCTGCAAGGCAGTTTAGGATCAGAAAGACCTTCCAAAATGTGAACACCATTGTTTCAAGGTTCGTGAGCGCAGCCAGGGTCCTGTAGCTTTGCTGGGCTAGGCTGAGTCTCAAACTGGCTTCTTCAATCACACCGAGGTTTGCCAGGCTTATCTGCCGGCATCACCAAGCAAACAAGCCTCCTCAGGCTTACTTATTGGGTACAGAGCTTTCTCAGAGCAGATCTGTATTTCTCTGAAACGGTTTTCATGGGGCATGTTTCCTTGAAATAATTTGCTACTGTGTTAATAATAAACCCATGTATTTAAATTCTTCAAGTTCTTTGTACACAGATTCCCTAAGTTTATTGTTTAAAATCAATCTTCTTAAAAAGTTATACTTGGGGGATAAAGATATAATTAGAGAGAGCCTATGCAAATAAAAGTTGACAAGGCTAATTAATTTCAAATATTTCCATAAAAGTCTTACAGCACTGATTGACTAACCTTTTACAAATAAAGTTAGTAAATTAGTGCTCTAAGATTTTTCTCAGGAGACAGGGTTCACAGGAAGGGCACAGGGGATATGAAGCAAAAAAAGCATTCATTTCTATGTGAAAAAACTTTGGACATGTCACACTTTTTTACAGCCCTAGCAGTATAATGAATTGCATGCTTATGTCTTCCAAATTAGAAACTCTATAGTATTTATTCATTCACCTAATTTTGCAAAATCAGGTGAGTGAATAAATGCTTTAAGACTTTCATTGGATGAGTCTGAATTTTTGTAGAATCAGGTTACTGAATAGGTGCTACAGGGTTAACTTGGAAAAGGGGTTCACTAGGAGGGAATGGCAGGCTGCACAGGTGAGAAGCCTTCACATGAACATGAACTTCTAACAAAGTTACTCTCGTGCTTAAGTTACCCTGAGATACATAAGGGCCTTCTCTGGCTCTTGCCCTGAAATCTCTAAGCCCTGTTGTTTCTGTCTCTACAATGGCTCTCAGATTTGTACCTTCTCCAATCAGCTGCTCCCATCCTGGTCCAGGTACTCAGCTCCTTACCCTTGGCCTACTGTAGCAGCTTCCTAAATGATTTCCTTGACTTCTTCCTCCTTCAGCCTGTGTACCAGTCACATGCCAATGGGCCAACCCTGATCAAGCACCTTCAGTGACACCATTATGGACTCTTTCATCAAATCTAAAGTCCTTAACCTGGATTCCCAGCCTTCTAAGATTTGGCCCTCACCTCATCTGACCTTTAGTCATGTTAAATCAGCCACTTGAAAAATGCTGTCAAAAATTATTGCTTCAGAGTGTTCAGTCACATGAAATATATACAAGTTGCACTGATAAGTTTTATGAACTTTAACTTACAAGAAAGGTTTGACACCATCCCACCTCAGCCAAGCCAATTTCCTACAGCTCCTCAGCAAGCCATTTTGCTCCCATCAGGCGTAACTCCTTCTCAAAGCCTTCCCTGCTCATGCTCATGGCTGATGCCAAACATTGGCTTCAGGTGAATTCCATCACTACTCAGAATTTTCTCTTCCCACCTCTTGCTATCTAAGCATATTCTTATCACATATCAGTCATGCTATCCTTTATGAAAAATGTGAAGAATCCACACACCACCCCTCTCTGGGCTCCCTCTTGGACAAACGTGTATTGTACTTAGAACCAATACCCTACAGTTGGCACCTGATCACTCTTCAGTAGTCTCCTATTTATTAACGGGGTCTCCCCTAAATCCACTGGCTGTGAGCCCCTCCAGGCCAGGGACCAGGTCTTATGCAGGCAGTTCCCAACCTAAGAAAGGGTGTGTCCCAAAATGTATTGGTAAGCCCATTGTTTGGGCCCAAGAATACATATTCCTGCCAAAGCAGTGCTATAAAATGGAAGTCCCATTCCAAGATCAATGCAGTGAATAGTCTAGCATTGGGTTGAATTCTGGCTACTGGGCCATATACGGCAGGGGAGGAGAAGGAGCAGCAGGTGGAAGAGAAAGAACATCCTTTTCCCTTCCCAAGACACAGGTTGAGCACAAGGCAACATTTTTTCCCCAAATAACTACTGCATTTCTTTGTCACCCACCTTCCCTTCTGTCCTCCACCCTCATGGTCTACTGGCCCCTTGTGTACCTAGGCTTCCCTAAGGGAGGGTCTTATTCTTCCAAAATCCGGTGCTCCAAAATTACTGTTTTCTTTCCAATCTTATTCCTCTCATAAACACACTCCCTCCTCTGTATAAGCAGATATCAGCTCCATGTTAGGAGGGAAAAAAATCAATTGCCATGAACATTCCCCAACTTGTTTACACTATTAAAAATAGAATGCTTGTTTTCCCCCAAATTAATCTCTGATCAGGAATACTGGGCAATGAAAAAAGAGAAATGGCCTGAGGGAGGAGGTTCTACAGAGGAAGACAACTTGTAGGGCAGCCTCCTGTAAGTCCACAGCTCTTCTCAGCCTTGGTTCTGCCTTTACCTGGGTCTGCCAAGCCGCCAAAAGACCCATGGTTTTCATAATGGCTCCTCCAGAAGTAATACTGGCTTTTCCAGTGGTAGGGAGCTGGGATGGGGAAAGAAATTTCTAGATTTGGTGTTTGTAAGCCAAGGGCTTCCTGTCCTTCCTTCCATGCCCCCATAGGTGACTGTAGTATGGTGACCATATAATGAATCATCAAAATTAAAACAATTTGAGAGTGAAGGGGGTGCTATTAGCAATTACAAGGGACAGATAGTATAAACCATGACATAGTCCCAGGCAAACCTGAATGTCTGATCACCTGCCCACAGGGGAGTGCTAAGCACAAAGCAGGTGCTAAGTAAAAGCCTGCTAAATAATTCAATATGTCGAAGGTGGTTGGCCCAGAGATGGGGAATAGAGTATGGTTTAAGGCTATTGCCAAAACCCGTCTGAACCAGAACCTCTCTTACAAACACAAAACACTCAAGAAGGTTTAAGTAAAATGCCTATACTGCTGCTATGTGGGAACTAACAGGTAGAACTCTGTTAAAATAAACTCTAAAAGACAATCTAAATTCGCTGCTTCAGGCTGAATTTTGATGTCATTGACTATTGCTCAGAAGAAGTGAGTCATCAACTAGCACATGAAATATTATTAAGTATCTAGCACATTTTTACAGAGCTTTACAATTTTTAAACTGCTTTTCCATTTTTATCTTCATGACTGACAATAAAACAGATAGGGCAGGTATTATCTACATTCTCTATACAAGAAAACAGAAGCTCAGAAACGTTGTGTCTTTCCCAAGGTCACATAGCACGCATTCGATGCCGTCCCTCCCATCACACTGCACAGTGGCACAGTGTGAATATATCGTAACAAACACGCTACTGCCTCCAGGGTTCTTCTTTGAGAACTTTCAGAAATTTGCAGTGCGTGACTTTTCCCTCATTTTTTTAAACTTAAAAATTACAAAAGTAATACATTTTGATTATGAAGGGATTTCAAAGAACAAAGAAGTATACAGAGGATAAAAAGAAAGTCTCCATTCTCTCACCCACATGTGCAATTGCATGCTATGTTTACGAGCTGGGAGTTTCGCATTTTTCTTAGACTGTTTATGAATTTACACACATGTACACAAAGTGGGTTTTTTTTAAAGTACAGCTAATTATACATATTGTTCTATAAGTTGCTTTTTTCCCCCAAGAAAGCATTTTGGTCATCTCTTTATGTCACCATGTACAACTACATCTATAGCTCTACCGTACCTATCTTAAGGCTACATGGTAATTCATAGTTTGAATGTACCACAACTTATTTTACCATTCTCCTACTGGTGAATTTTTAGGTCATTTCCAGTTTTTCACTATTATAAACAATGGTGAAATGAACATTCTTTTGCTTATATTTCTGCTCACTTGTGTGATTATTTTTGTAGATTGGGTATCTAGAAATGGAACTGCTGGATCAAAGGATATGAACATTTTAATTTTTGGCAGATTATGAAAAATTGTTCACCAGAAGCCCTTTACAAATCTACACCTCCGTTAAGTGTGTGGGTGCCTGTTTCTCTACAGCCTTGTCACCAGTGAAAATTATCGGTTTTTTAATTTTATTAGTATCGTGTGAAAACTGGTATTGCATTGTTGTTTTAATTTGTATTTCTCTAATGAGGTTGAGCCTCTTCACAGATTTACTGACCTAATTGGTGTTCTTTTCCCTGTAAATTGCCTGTTTTATGACTTAGACCATTTTTCCACTGAGCTAATTTTCATACTGTGGAAGTATTCTTTAAAATTATGAACCTTACTCTGAGTTTGGTATTTACATTACAAATGTTTTCTTCTAGTTCATCACTTTTCTAAAAAATTCTGTCTTTCCTAAAAATACATAATATTTCCTTCTAATACTTTTATAATTTTGTCCCACCTTTCAGTTATAGCAATTCTCTCCTTCCAGTTGCTCAGGCCAAAGGTGCCTGTGTCATCCCTCATTCCTCTCCTTCCTTCATGTACCACATCTAATTCATCAGCAAATTCTTTTGGGTCCATGTTCAAAATACATCCAGGCCCTGAGCACTTCCCCACCTTGTTAAAACCCTAGTCTGAGCACTAGCATCAATTGCCTGACTCACTGCCAGAGCCTCCTAACTGGTCTCCCTGCTTCCTCCTTGTCCCCTTACAGTCTACTATCACAGCAACTGGAGTGATCCTTTCATATGTAAGTCAGATCACGTCTCACTTTTGCTCAAGATCCTCCAATGGTTCCCAATTTGTCTCAAAGTAAAAGCCAAAGTCTTTAACTTAGATGACGCAAAAATTATCTGCACCACCCATTCCAGCACCTCTCCAACCTTATCTGCTACCATTCTTCCCTCTCTCTCTGCTCCAGCCACCCACCTGCTCTTCTTGTTGACTCTCCAAAGCAGCCAGGCAGGCTCCCACTCTTTAGAGCACGTGCACTGGCACTGGCCTTTGTCTGTGACACTCGAACCCCAGATACCAATAGGGCCAACGCTCTTATCTTCTTTAAGTCTTCGCTCAAATGTCAGTTTCCAACGGCTCACTTACTCAATTTAAAACTGCAGCTTTCCCCATTGCAGCCCTCCCAATCCCCACTAGCTTTTCCTTTTTTCATAGCACTCATTACCGTCCACCATACTATACAGCTTACTTACTGTTTTCTTCTTCACTCAGCTAGAAAGTAAATTTCAAGAGGGCAGGGATTTCCATCTTTTATTCCAAGGGCCTAGAACAGTACCTTAGACATAACAGGTACTCAATACTTTTTTTAAATTTGTTCGATACGAGTTTATTTCTGCTTGTCAGAACATACATTCACATACATATAAATGCCCATGCTCACAATATCAGTTCTGATTCAGGCTGTTTTTGTATCATCCTTCTTTTTTCCCCTCTCCTTTTTTTTTTAACATTTTTATTGATTTTTAATCATTTTACAATGTTGTGTCAAATTCCAGTGTACGGCACAATTTTTCAGTTATACATGAACATATATATATTCATTGTCACATTTTTTTCTCTGTGAGCTACCATAAGATCTTGCATATATTTCCCTGTGCTATACAGTATAATCTTGTTTATCTATTCTACATTTTGAAATCCCAGTCTATCCCTTCCCAATCCCTGCCCCCTTGGCAACCACAAGTTTGTATTCTATGTCTATGAGTCTGTTTCTGTTTTGTATTTATCTTTTGTTTTGTTTGTTTGTTTGTTGATGCTCCTGGAGAATGTCATTCTAAGTGAAGTAAGCCAGAAAGAGAAAGAAAAATACCATATGAGATAACTCATATGTGGAATCTAAAATCTAAAATACATTTTTGTTAAATCAATGAATTTGTGAATCTGGATTTAACCCATTTGAAATTCTGTTTTTGTTTTTGTTCTTTGGCAAGGGAGGTAATTAAGTTTATTTTTATTTATTTATTTAATGGAGGCACTGGGGGTTGAACCCAGGACCTCGTGCATGCTAAGCATGCACTCTACCACTGAACTATACCCTCCCGTGTCCATTTGAAATTCATTTTTCTGTACTGTGTGAGATGGGGTGGAATGTTTTTTTAATGCCCTAATGTCTTAACTAGGAGTAAATCCTTACCCTTTAAGGGAATTTTCTCTTTGGAAATAGCTAGATCATTTGAGGTTAATTCTAATAAATAAGGTAGGTGATCAAGTTCAGTAATGCTATTTTGTGGTCAAGAAAATAATTATAAGGTAATTAGCCTGCTGTCTTTGTGTGTCTTGGGAGCTGGCTTAGAAGTCAATCTTGGGTTTCCAGAAGACAAACCAAGGCCATTCTTATAGCATCATTATGAGAGAGAGAGACAGACAGAGACAGAGAAACCTGAAAGCAAAGCTTTTCATACATATTTTTTTGACAGTTGAAGTAGTCATCATGGGAAAATTAGAATTTATTGGACTTCTTTATACATATTTTATGGTTCTGTATGATTTTTAAAATTTTGAATTACATATAGAAGGGCACACTCCAGTCAGTGCTTAGAGTCTAAAGATTTTAATTCATTCCTCTTGGAATGGTTCCAAAGAAGTTGTTTCAAAAATTCCTCACCGAAGCTTCCCTGCTTTTCCCAACGGCCTGCCAGGCATCTCTGCTTACATGCCCCACTGGTGCTTTAAACTTCACCTCACACATGTCATCCTCTGTTTCCAAGCCTGTGCCACTTCCCAGTCACTGTAGCTGGTGCCCCCATTACAACTCTTCACTGGGGTGTTCTTTGACTTCTGTTTTTATTCACCCTGCCATTCCACTAGTATCAAATCCTATTCAGAACGTCTCTTTAGTCCATCTTCTTTCCATCTCCTGCCATACTCCAGTTCAGCCCTGATTATCGGTAATTTAGATGATTACAGTAGCCTCCTAGCCCATCCCCTGGCCTCAAATCTTCCTCTCAAGTCCATCCTTTATAACCCTGCCAGGTAAATTTTCCTAAAGTCCAGTATAATCATGTCATTCTCATAATCAAAAACCTTCCATGACTTCCCGTCACCTTTTTGCCGAGACGTAAATGTTTTTATCAGACATTTAATAGGTACCAAACCTATGTTTCCTGTCTATTTTCTGCTACTTGTAACACCAAAGAATGTCAGAGCTGGTAGAAGTCCTACACATAGTCTCCAAACAAAACTAAATAGTCTCCGTTCCCTGAACATATATGCCTCACTTCTCGATCCCTGTGCCTTTACATGGCTATTCCCTCCTCCTAGATCACCCATCCCATCAAGTCGAATTGTCAAAAATTTACTCATCCTCTGAGCCTCATCACAAATGCTAACTTCTCCACAGATTGTCTCCTGATTCCCATATGATGTGATCTCACCTTTGCAGCAGTAGTTAATACCATTTGCTCAGCACTTAAGAGGATAGTACAGCTATTCATATATGGGTCCCCTTCGTGCTTCTAAGAATGCAAGCTCCTAAGGAGAATAAGGACCAAGTTTAGGTGATTTCACACACACACACACACAAAACCTGTTATGGGCCAGGCATTATGCTAGGTTCTTTACGTGTATTATATCACAATCTTCTTCAAAGCCTTAAGATATAGGAAATATTATTATCCCCATTTTATAGAGAAAGAAACAGAAGGACAGGAAAATTACGCAATTTGCACAAATCTCATATATATCAACAGGCAGACTCAGGACTCATATCCTCATCCCTCTCAACTGGCCTCAAATACTCCTGTTATGTAGCCCATATCCTAGTTCACATGAACAGTTACGCAGTTTTCTGCTTTCTTCACTAGGCAGTACCTATTGGCTTCTGCTCCCTCTCCCTGTCCTTTATTGCACACATCTAGTGAGCAGCCATGTTTATCCTGCTTTACCAGGACCTTGTTTATCAGGTCCTTATGAAATGGCTGCCTGTCATCCTCTTCACAAGTAAAGCTGTTGCTGGTCAAAACCTCAGTACCTGGTAACCATCTTATTGCTGAAGATGAGGCTCAGAGAGAATGTTTCTCAAGATCACATAAACACCAGAGTCAGGACCTCAGCCCAAGTCAGCCAGCTCTGGAACACGTGCTCTTAACTTATGGTAGACTATGACTTAAATGACCTGGCCTAGTGATGTTATGAATTCACTTTTTCAAGTTCATGGTATATCAAAGTGACTATCTGAAAGGTAGCACTCATTTGGATGTGAACAAAGGTAGAATAACATCAGCATCAACAACAACAAACTTCCTTACTCCAAGTTAACACTGAGTTGCCTTGAAAACAATTAAAAGAAGTAGCACATAATTCTACAATTCTCCGAACCAGGAGGCTGAGAGTCCCAGACTAGGGATTCCAGAAAGGGAAACTCTCAAGTGAATTCTATGATAGTGCTACACAGTGAAAGAGTCCTCCTTCTCACTCCCATCCCTGTGTATAAGGGCTGGCATTTCTCTCAGCAATCAACGTGGTGTGAACTCACAACCCCTAAATATGCTCTCTGGGCACCTTGCTGGAACTCCTCCAGAGGCCTCCTGAGAATGGCCAGCAGTAGCCCTCAGTGAAGCTGTGAGACAAGGGCACTTCAGGAAGATGTTCAGGTAGGGCTACGGAGTTTCTGTCCTGTTGAATTTGGGAAATCTTTGTTTCCTCTCGCAGAGGGAAGAATCATGCAGAAAGTTCTCCTTTGGCAAGTCGTGTTTTAACAAGGAGTATGAGTCAGCTCGTGTCGAGTAGCGTGGGACTGCTTACCTAGCGATAGTAGGGAGGCTGGAAAGAGTTAGTACCAGGAACTCTATGTTAACCGATAGTGTGACTCAACCTGCTGTGTACATTAATGTGTTTGGGGAAGCCTACTCCTAGGCAATTTGTGTTGACGCACTGTACAAATACATGTCATAGGCTCCACTTAAAAAAAATACATGTATGCGCAGGCGCAAGCACACACATGTGCGTGCACACATGCACACACCTATTCAACCCAAAGAGGTCCCAGATCCTTCCATTACTTCCAATTGGAAGAAGTCAAGTTTGACTTGAACTCAGAAAATCATATTCTAATTGTACAATTGCAGGGCCCTGGTTTGGTGTCTGTTTGTTTGTTTAGCCAGTCCTATTTAATACTTCCTAAAACTGCCATACCTGAGTGAAGTTAACCCTAAAACTCAGAGATCCTTTTGGAACCAAGAGATTGAAGAATTTCACAGCTGCCTAAGGTACCATTAATGGTACCTGTGACTTAGTAATAAGAGTTGCCAAATGCTGAAGGCTTACTAGATGACAGGCTCTGGGTTTAGTATTTAATATGCATTAAGTCTCACACTAATCCTATGAAGGAGGTATTAGTCATGCTCCTTGTTTTACAAATGAGGGAAATAAAGTTCAGAGAGGTAAAATGAGTTTTCTTTGGTCACACGGTTTGTAAGTGGCAAATCCAGGCCTCGGGCCCAAGTGTGACAACTCCAAAGCCCACTGCCCTGCCAATTATGTGATGTGACTTCCCAGCATTGAACAAGGAACAGTAGAATACATAGTTAACACAGCCCCTGCTTGCATGGCTCACAGTCTCACTGGGAAGACAAGGCAAATATATACCAAACAGGACTTATGCTAAGAAGTATGCGATCCTGAAAGGCCACATTATGCAACACAGAAAACAAATAAATACAAGTACAAAAAGGGGAATATGGACTATTGCAGGGGATGGCTGTGATCCTCAAAATCTTCATTGCAGAATGAATTCTGTGGGATCCACCTGGCAGGAGACAGGGATTCTGGGAGGATTTGAGTAGGATACTTTTTCCTATCCCTCCCCATCCTTTCCCCTTTGGTAACCATAAATTTGTTTTCTGTGTCTGTGAGTCTATTTCTGTTTTGTGAGTAAGTTAATTTGTATAATTTTTTGATTCTACATATAAGTGACATCATATGATGTTTGTCTTTCTCTGTCTGACTTACTTCACTTAATATGATAATCTCTAGGTCCATCCATGTTGCTGCAAATAGTATTATTTCATTCTTTTTATGGCTGAGTAATATTCCTTATATATATATATATGGAATACCACAACTTTATCCAATCATCTGTCGATGGACATTTAGGTTGTTTGAGTAAGATTTTTGAAGGTAAAGAACTAGAATGAACGATGAAAAGAGAGAGGTACTGTTTCAGAAAAATGACAATAAGGCAGAGGCCAGGCTGCTTTACAGAAGGGCTGGAAAGAAATCAGTGTTAGGAATATCTAAAAAAAGAGTTAAGATGGGGGTCAGGCATGAAGAAGCTTACAAAGAAGAGAGACTAAGCTGGAGAAAATGGCAAAAGTGTCAAATTCTATCGGATTTGGTTTACAGTAGGGGAAGCAAACGAAAAGCCTGTTTCTGTACTTGCTTGTCTGCTTGGCTTTTATCTGACATGATGTTTTGCTCTTGCTGTTTATAGTTTGCTAGGTTTAATGAAGCAGCATAGCACAGTGACAAAGAGCGCAGTCTCTAGAGTCAGGCAGCTTGGCTTTAAACATAGGCTCTGCCATTTACCAGCTGAGGGATGGTGAGCAAGTTACTTCATTTCTTTGTGCCTCATTTTCCTCACCCATAAAATAAGATAAAAGAAGACCTACCTCATGAGATGATTATTGTTGTAAGAATTATTATTTGCAAAGTGCTAAGAATAGTGCCTGAATATAGTAAGTGCTATAGATGTGCTTGTATAAATACAAATGTAACTCCTTATCAACACTGAAATATGTGGGAAATTTCTAAAGTCACTGTGTAAAGATCATTCTCTTAAAAACAACTGGTAGATGGGGCCACCCAGGCAGACTACAGTGTGGCAATCATTGAGGAGAGCTGAGGAGTGGCTGCTGCCTTCACATAGGGCTTGTAACCTGGCAGGGCTCACAGTCCCCATCACCCTCAACTGCTTACACCTGGCCCACTTCATATGCTCTTGTGACTCCTGGTTTAAAGTGAAAGGGACATCCTTGTTCCTAATATGCCCCTTTACTTACAAAGAGAGCTTACAAAGGAAGCAATTTGAGCCAGGAACCCAGGATGCTCTAACCCTGAGAGTCCAGGGGAAGTATCTGTCCTCCTCCCCTAGCTAGGTTCCTTCTTTGGTTCAAGGTTTTGGGCCACTAGGCTAAACCAGCACTCCCATCCCCAAAGCTTCCTCCACTAACTCAAGTCTTCCTGCCCACTTCAGCACTTCTGATGGGAAGGAGGACTTAGGGTTCCCACAATCCTTTGCAGCAGCAACTCTGGGGGAAGCACAGAGCTGAGATAAGCAAAACAGGGATGTGTAGACTTCCCCTGATTTATCAGGCCTTGACAAAGTGTGTCCTCCTCCTACATTCCTATAGTTTATTAAACTGTGCCTCAAGGTCTGAAAGTTCTATGGCTCAGGACGAATTTACACAGCAGCTAGCCCCAAACGAAGCTGTGATGTCAATCAAGTTTTTCTTCAGTTACCATCCATTAGAACATTACCAGGCAGTGAGCTTCTGGTGGTCCCTGGCTCTTCGTGTTCTGGAGCTGCTCAGGGCCATTTAGTAGAGAGCTTGGCCTGAGCCTCCCCCAGAGGTTTTCTGAGTCTCAAAGCCAGTGTGTCTCTCCCTCAGAGGAGCTGTTCTTTCTTTCTGCCCTCCAGGGGCATGACTGAGTCCCACATAGGTGGGGTGGGTATGCAGACCAGCTGGCATCACCCCTGGATATGGTCCCCACCTTTGCTCGTGAGGAATGATTAGTGTTGGGAGTATCAGGGCATGCAGGAGGGGAGAAGCTGCGGGAGGAGACACTGGGAAAGGAGACCTTGGGGCTTTAGTCAAACGCTACTGTGGCCACGGCTTTTGAATAAGCAGCACAGCTATGCTTACACCTGGGTGTAGCTACTCGAAGAGGGCCACAGAGGGCCCACTTCCAGGGTTAGAAATCAGGCGGCCCATCACACAGGGTTAAGACACAGACATGATGTGACAGCTCCAGAACATTGAGTCCAAATTCTTCATTTCATGGAGCACCAATATTGCCCTGCGTCTCACAACTCATTGCAGGGGTCAAGCAGGGACTAGAATCAGGTCTCCTGACTCTTCTGGTACGACTTCCCAGGAGAGGAAAAGGTGTAGAAATGGGAAACTCAAGACTTGGTCTAATCACCCACGTATCTGATGAATAACAGTTCTGGAGCCCTTTCCAACTGGGTGGAGGTGGGCAGCCTGGTCCCAGCCCCAACCAGCAGGAAATAACTTTTGCCAATCTCCACCACTCTATGACCCTCCCAAGGTAAACAGTGCCTGGTTTCAGGTGGGACCTGCATCTGAGGGCCCTGCAGTAAAGAAGACTCTGGGTAGAGAGGCACTAAGAGAAGCATGTATCTGTGGGGAAAGCTGTTCTGATCTATGCATACCTCCCTGGCACTGTCACTATACATCCCAGCAAGGCTGAAATTCCTTACCCCATTTTTCAGCTAAGACTTTGTGTTCAACAAGTGGTTGGGAAGGGTGATGATAACATGCTCTAGCCCCCCACTGCCTCTCCGACCTCATCTCTCACCACTCTCCCGCCTTGCTCACTCCTCTGTGGCCACTCTGTCCTCCTTGGTATTCCTCAAACAAGCCAATAATGCTTCCACTCCAGGGCCTTTGCACTTACTGTTCTCCTCCAGCTATCTGTATGGTTTGTTCCCACTCTTCCCACAAATCTTTGTTCAAATGTCACCTTCCCAGTGGTCCCTTCCCCAACTACCCTATCTAAAAGTGTACCTGTCACCCTCTAAAGGCTTACTCTGCTTTTTATTTTCTCCTCATAGCACTTACCACTATCTTACACTATATTACATATTTTGTTTAGTGTATTTCCACACTAAAATATGAGACAGATATGTGAAAATAGAGACTTCGGCACATTCATTCCTGAATCTCCATCACCTGACACATAACAGGTGCTCAATAAATATTAGCTGGATAAATGGATGAGTGGATAGAGAGGAGACTTCCATATTCTTCTTGGTGCATGGTTACATATCACAAGTGACACTGTAAACACATATTCATTCCATTTATTCATTTACCAAACAAATATTCATTGAATGCCCTCATGTCCCAGCCATAGTATACTCAGACTAGTGGAAAAGAAAGACGAGTAGACAGGGAATGATGATACAGTGCAGTAAGTAATACCCAGGGTTTTTGGAAGCACAGAGAAGGAGCTGGTGAAGGCTTGCTTCTTAAGGAAGATGGATCTTGAAGAGTAGGGGATATTAGTCAGGAGAAGAAAACTGAGGTGGGGCTGTGGAGAAGGGCATTTCAACATGTGTGTGAACACAGAGGCTCATCTGGGGAACAACTTTACCGTGTTGGGCCACAGAGTGGCAGAGAAGGAGAGACGTAGGGAGAATGAAGGCTGGGGACAAAGCAGAGGTGCTGGCTGGAGGGCCTTGCTTGCCGTAGTATGTACGGAATTAAGCCTTTAAGTCAGAGGAGACAAACTTGTCAACCACAGAGAACGCCAGCTTACAGATGTATATAGTTTGACCTACAAAGTTATTCTTCTAAATTAAGTGGCCAAGATTTTTTAATTAATATATTCACATAAAAATCCAGAATTTTAGCTTTTCTTGAAGTATCAGAATATCACGCCCATCTAGCCCACATGGCTATAACTGCTAGCATCTGAACAGGTGTCCCCATTAAACAGGGCTTTTGCTCTCCAATTTGTTTCCATTCAGCCTGCTTCATTGATTATGTTATGGCTAATCCCCAACCCCTAGTATGGCCAGGAAGTGGCAAGGCTTGGGGTTTGAGTCTTCAAAACCCACACTCTTACCCAATACATGATTAATGCCTGGCACAAAGAAGGCCTTCCATAATACTTCATTTGGAGGATCAACAAACTCATACCATTGTCTCCTACTGGAAAGACTTTCCCACTGTCTCTGCCTAGGCAGATCCTGCCCCATCTCTCAAGGCCCAGCTCAGATACAGCCTCCTGCATGAAGCCTTCCCTGATTTCATGCTCCCCACCCAACAGATGTGACCTCTCCTGTGGCTATGGAGTGGAGGATATGAAGGCAACAAAACTAGGGTACAAGGGAGTACTGGGATGGTTAGAGCTGTGCTGCAGATGGAAGGAAAAATCTGAGGCTCGAACTTGAGAATCTGTGTACCTGAGTGGAGAATGCATAAATGGTGAAAGCTGAGAGACAGCTGTAAATGAAGTAAAACAGACCCCAGTTTTTCCTTGCTTGGAATGTCTCCTTTCTTTTTATTCCTCTTCTTGTTTTCTTTCTTTTCTAGCTCTCTGTCCCCTGTACCTTAACTGGCAACTGGCAGAGAGTTAACAAGCAACCCACAGGCTTGCAAAGACAGCTTTCTGAAGAACTGTTCTGAACAGCCAAAATAAGATTGCAGCAACAATACTGAGAGGGTCACCATAAACACAACAATCCCCAATCATTCCAACTGCAAGTTGTGAAGCACTAACAGATAAAGAAAACTGCACCCTGGGACAAGACCACAGTCCTATATCCCTCTCTCCTCCTCATCCTATAAAAACCCCAATGCCAATTTGGCTCGGGGAGTTACCTGATGTCAAGGTGCTCCCTGATACGTATCAACTGAATAGTCTGTAACCTCTATTTGAGTCACTTTAACTATCTTTAACAGTCTGATGCTTTGAGACAGACTGGGTCTGGATAAGCCCTCGAGCCTTCTGAGATTCAGATATGGACAAAGCAAGCTGAGGAACCTCTTCCTCCCTTCATGGAGGCCCCTGTTGGTCAAATGGTAAATCCCGTTCCTTCTCACGTGCTCCAGCTCTTTTTTGTTGCTGCAAGTTGCACGCTTTGATTCTTTGAAAGGGTTAATCCATTGTCTGACTGAAGTCACTGCCTCTATTTTCTTTTTGCCTTTTGAGGTTCTCTGGCCCTTCAGGTTCCCTGGGAGCAGGGAATGAGATGATGATCCTAAGGTCAAATAAGGCCTTTCTTCTTCTATGATGATCTCTTTTATTATGGGCTGAGTGGAGTGACTTCAAGGAAGACAATTTTGAACTGCAGTGGGCAGTTTGGGACTCTTGGGACCCATCAAGACTCATGTCTTAGAATAAAAAGGAAATAAGATGGCTACCTAACAGTGGGCAACTTTCTTTAATTGGCAAGGAGAAGCTGAGAAAAGAAACAGTTCAGAAAGATTCCAATCTATTGAGTCCTCTGTTAAAACAATCCCAGCCTTCTCTTCCCAAAGATCTTCTCCCTTCTAACTCTGTGTCTGCCCCTTACAACCCAATTCCCTCCTAGTCTTCCTCCCCTCCTGTGCTCTGTCCTCTGCTCTGCCCTCTTCCCCTCCTTTTTCCCTTTCTTAGCTTTCTCTCACCTTTAGATTCCTACCTTCAGAATTCTCAAGATATGTGAAAGTCATAGAGATAGGAGAAAGTCTTTCAAGGCAATCCCTGAAGGTTTTCCCTCTTCCATTGACTGAGGAATAATCCATATATGTGAATAATTTTAGGGAACAATTAGAAACCACTTTTAAAGAATATTCAGGGTTGGGCATGAATGCTAACACCCCAAAAGCCATCTGTACATTCTCCGTTAATGGCCTTAAGCCTGAAATATCAGATGCTATTCAGAAGCATAAAATAGGCTGGCAAACCACACCCATTCACGAGTTACAGTTTGTGTTCAGCACTTTTTCTTTCAGCATTTTGCAGAGCATGATAAACAACGAGAAAACCACACACCACAAATTTATGTCATTATGACTTAGCTTGAAGGAAATAAAAGGCCCTCCACAAACACAGCATAGACAGACAAGAATACTTGCAGATACTGCAGAGAGAATGACACTGGATCTGCTACTGTCCCGCTTTGGCCAGGAAACAAGACATTCAACTTGGATTGCCAGAGTTAGCAAATAAAAATACAGCAGATTTTGAATTTCAGATAAACAATGAATAATATCTTAGCATAAGTATGTGTCATGAAATATCTGGGGACAGACACTAAAAAATGATTCATTTCTTATTTGACATTCAAATTTAACTGAACTTCCTACATTTTACCCTGGCAACCCTATATAGGTTGCTCAATCAGAAACAAAGTCCTCCCCTCCAAGGAAGGCATCCTAGAGTATCCCCAGTTGCCTTCGGATCAGCAAGGAGAAATAACTCTATTCATAAATGGTCATCCAATCTCATTTTTAGTAGACACTGGAGCCACACTCTTTACCATTAATTCCTTCCAGTTTTTCACCATCCTCCCTCAGGATAATAAAAAATCTCCATGGTGGGATTTACCAATTGAACACATTCTTTCCCTCTTGTTTAGCCCTCTGCCTGTCTCTTTGGGACCCTCAGCTTTTCAACATACCTTTCTCTTCAGTCCTTCCACCTTCTCTAACCTATTCAGAAGGGACATTTTGGCTCAATGGAGAGCTACTACTAGGTGTACACCCAAAGGACAGACATTTTCTTCATCTCTTAGACTATGATAACCCAGCACGCCATCTTATGGTGACTTTCCTCAACGACCTGAGTAGTACGTGAAGAATACTCCTGAGTCCTCCATTCACTTTCTGCCTAAAATTACCTCAGTTTTCTGATTTAATTTCTTCAGTACCCAATATCCTCTCGGTCCCCTCAGCTACAGACATGGGAAAAATAAAGGATATAGAACCCTTACAAGCCAATATTGACCCCACAATGCCTCTGCCTAAATTGGGCCACTATCCCCTAAAACCCAAAGTACTAGAGGAGTATGACCCATTGTGACATATTTCATACTTAAAGGCTTAATCAGTCCCTGTACTAGTGCCTCCAATACTCTTATCTATCCAGTAAAAACAGCCTACTGGACATAGGTACCACTTTGTACAAAGAGTAAGGGCTATTAACCATATGGTATTCCACATTTCCCTATGGTTCCCAAGCCAATCACTATCCTGGTTTCTATACCTCAAAATTCAATATACTTCACAGGAGTAATCTGTTTAGCCTTCTTTAGTGTTCCCTTGCATTCTGATTTCCAATACCTTTTCACTTTAACATGGAAAAAACAACATTACACCTTGACTGTGATGCCACAAGACCTCACTGAAGCCCCTCCACACTTATCTCAGGTTCTCAATTATAATCTCCAAGAACTGCAATTTCTCTGTTCCTCTTCCTTGATCCAATATGCTCTTATAGTCACCTGATCTAACTTCTTCTAAAGAGGGCTCTCTTTATCTCTTAGAAACTTTGGCTATAAAAGGACATATAGTCTGTAAGGATAAATTACAATTTTGTTGTACTCAGATTCACTACCTAAGCCATGATATATCCTAGGGAGGCAAATTCCTCTGAGCAGATAGAAGTACAGCCATTCAAAATTGCCCTCACTTTATTACCAAAAGGCAACTTAGTGGATTTAGAGAATATTGCAGTTAGTAGATTCCCAACTTTTCTGAATTAGCTGCCACCTTCTGTGACATGACTGAAGATGGCATCCTTGAACCTTTGCCTTCAGAGGTCACTATAGAGTTAACCTTTGACGAACTCAAGACAACTACCCACAACCCTACCATTTGGAGTCACCCCAAACTTTACTAAGTCTTTTTTTCTGCTTATTTTTTATGATTTAAAAATTTTTTGATTTACAATGTTTTATTAGTTCCTGGTATACAGCATAGTGCTTCAGCTTTATATATATATATATATCTTTCCATATTATTTTCATTATAGGTATTGAATACAGTTCTCTGTGCTATACAGTAGGACCTTGTTGTTCATCATTCTGTACATAGAATTTTTTTCTGTTTAAACACGAAAGGGATGGTTGAGTTCTTAGAGTTCTAGCTCAGAAACAAAATGGAAATCAGAGACTCATTGGGCATTACAACTTTTCTCTCTACCCAGTAGCTAAATGTATCCCTCTTGTCTAAGAGCAACAGCTGCAGCTGCATTTAATCTTGGGATCACCTGTCCATCTAATGGTACCTCATGCAGTTCAAACTCTTCTCACCAAAAGCACCCAACACTTTTCTGCTTTCAGACTCACTTTCTGTGAACTGCTGCTTCTATCCTAGACTCATATTACCTTCTATAGGAATCATACTCTTTTTAAAAATTGAGATATAATTCATATGCCATAAAATTTATCCTTTTACAGTGCAAAATTCAATAGTTTTTGGTATATTCACAAAGTTGTTCAGCCATGACCATTATCTAATTTCCCAGAGATTCTCATGATCCTAAAAAGCAAAGCTACCCCCATTAACAGTCACCTCCCAGTCTCCCTTCCCCCCAGCCATAGCCAACCATTAATCACTTTCTGTCTGTATGGATTTGCATATTCTGGACTTTTCATGTCAATAGTATCATACAATATGTGGCCTCTTGTGACTGGCTTCTTTCACTTAGCATGTTTTAAGGGTCACCATGTTGTAGCATGCGTCAGTACCCCATAACTTTTTCTTGCTAAGTAATATCCCACTGCGTGCATATACCACATTCAGGTTGTTTCCACTTTTTGACTATTATGAATAATGTTACAATGAACATTCATGCAGAAGTTTTTTGTGTGGACATACATTTGAATTCTCCTGGGTATGTACCTAGGAGTGGAATTGTTGGATCATATGGTAAAACTCTATGTTTAACCTTTTGAGGAACTATCAAACTATTCTACAGTGACTGCACCATTTTACATTCCTGCCAGCAATGTATAGTGTTTCCATTTTCCACATCCCCATGACACTTGTTATTGTCTGTCTTTTTGTTTATAGCTATCCTTGTGAGTGTGAAGTAGTATCTCAATCTGGTTTTGATTTGCATTTCCCTAGTAAATAATGCCGTTGCATGTCTCTTCATGTGTTTATTGGCCATTTGTGTATCTTTTTTGTCATAATCTTAATCCAGCTATCTTATTCCCTCTTCCAGAGAAGTGAGAATCTCTTGATTGCTTAACTTTAACCTAAGAACTTCACCTCTTATCCCTGAAATAGCTCCACAAAACCCAGAATTCTTTGCAGATAAGTCATATCGTGAGACTGAATAAGTATATTTTCAAGTTAGGTGTTCTGCCACTAAATACAATTATTTTCCTGAAGTCAACTTAACATAATGAGCTGAACTTATAGGACTGACTCTAGCCTACCAGCCACAAAGGAATGAAAGGGCTAACATATACACAGAAAGTAGATACGCCTTTGGTGTGGTTTGTTATGTTAACATGCTAAACAACAGAGCTTCCTAACAGCTGCTGCTACTTTCAATAAGTAGTGTGAGCACATTCAAGCTTTACTAGATGCTTGCTCCTCTCCAAGGAAGTGACTGTAATTAAAGTCCATGCTCATACTAAGGAACAAATCCATAAGGCAAAAGAAAATGCCTTGGCTGACCAGTATGCTAAACAGGGTGCTCTCAACCAAGTCCAACTGGCTCAGCAAATTAAAGGTGATCTTGTTAGTCCAGATTACTTCTATGAAACCTTGAGCAAACTTCAGTTTAAGTATTAGACTCTGAAAAAAAAGGATCCTGTGAGAAGTCTGGATGTTCCCTTCACCAAATGGGATATGGAGACACCAAGACCATCTCTTGGTGTCTCCAGTCTCTCTGAAATGAAGGTTGATGAAAAATTTGCAGGCTATGACTTATTACAGTAAACAAACTCAAAAACTTCTCTGGGGAAACACTATTGAGAAAATTGTAATCAGATAGTAGCTGAAGTCTCCACAGCATGTTCCATCTGCCAGATCCATAATCCTGGAAAAACTCTTTTAAGGTGGGACATGAAGAGAAACCATAGCCTTGGGGACCATTTGAACATTTACAAATGAACTTTGTACAATTCTATACATCACAAGAACTTGAATATGTACTTATTATTGTCTGCCTTCATTCTGAATAGCTAGAAGTTTTTCCTGGTCCTAGATTATTGTAGATTAGAATGTCAACTGTGATCCCTAGGGCAACCACTAAGAAAATAACTTGAATTTATATATTAAAAGAAATGACTAGGGAATTAAAATGGCACAGTAGAAAATATCTATTGAACACAAAAGAATTCAGTAATGAAGGAACTGAGGGACAAAATGTGATATAAGGCATACAGAAAACAAATAGCAAAATAGCAGAAGGAAGTTCTTCCTTTTCAGTAATTACATGACATGCAAATGGATCAAACTTTCAATTAAAAGGCAGAGAATGACAGAGTGGAAAGGAAAAAAAAACCATGATTCATGTATATGTTGTCTGTAAGAGACCCATTTATAAACAAAACCACAAATAGGTTGAAAATAAAAGGATGGAAAAATATATTCCATGCAAACAATAACCAAAAGGGATCTGGAGTAGCTACCCTAATGTTAAAAAAAATAGACTTTAATACAAAAATTGTTACAAGAGATGAAGAAGGACAATATGTAATAATAAAAAGGTCAAACACTCAAAACTACGTAACAATTATAAACATAAGTTCCCCTAACAATAGAGCCCCAAAATGCATGAAGCAAAAATTGACAGAATTGAAGTGGAAAAACTGACAAGCTGGTCCTAAAATTTGTATGGAAATGCAAGGGACCTGGAATAGCAAAAACAATCTTGAAAAAGAAGAGCAAAGCTGTGGTCTAACACTTCTCAATTTCAAAATTTACTACAAACCTAGAGTAATTAAAACAGTGGGGTATTATCATAAGGACAGACATATAGATTAATGGAATAGAATTGAGAGTCCATAAATAAATTTATACATCTATGGTCAATTGATTTTTGACAAAGGTGCCAAGGACATGCAATGGAGAAAGAATAGTTTTTTCAAAAACTGGTGTTGGGACAAATGGATATCCACATGTAAAATAATAATAATAATTTGGAACCCTACCTCACATAAAATGCAAAAATTTACTCAAAGTGAATCAAAGATCTAATGTAATAACTAACACTTTATAGTGTTAGAAGGTAAGTAATAAATATTTGTACCTTGGATTAGGCAGTGGTTTCTTAAACATGATACCAAAAGGACAAGCAACCGATTAAACAATAAATTGGATTTCATCAAAATTAAAACTTTTGTATGTCAAAGGACACTACCAAGAAAGTGAAAAGACAAACCACGGGATTAGAGAAAATATGTGCAAAAGTTATAACTGACAATGGTCTAGTATATAGGATATATTAGAATACTTACAACTCTACAATGAAAAGACAAAGAACCCAACAGAAAAATGGGTAAAAGACTTGAATAGATATTTCTCCAAAGAAAATATACAAATGTATAAACACATGAAAAGATCATTAGTTATTTGGAAAATGCAAATCAAACTACAATGAGATACACTAGGATGGCTATAATTAAATAAATGGAAAATAGCAATGTATCAGTGAAGATTTAGAGAAATTGAAAATCTCATGCATTGCTGTTGTGAATAGAAGATGGTGCTGCTACTGTGGGAAAAGTTTGGCAGTTCTTCAAAAAGTCAGACATAGAGTTACCATATGACCCAGCAATTCCACACCTAGGTATATACTTAAGAGAAGTTAAAATCTACATTCAAACAAAAACTTGTACATAAATGTTCATAGCAGCATTATTCATAACAATTAGTCATTATTCAAAAATTAGATACAATCCAATCGTCCATCAACTGATGAATGGACGCACAAACATGATATATTCACACAATGGAATATTATGCAGCCATAAAAAGGAACGTAGTGCAGATACATACTAGAACATAGATGACCCTTGAAACATTATGCTAAGTGAAACAAGTCAGACACAAAAGGCCATATACTGCATGATTTCATTTATATGAAATGTCCAGAGTAGGCAAGTCAATAGAGACAGAAAATGAATTATTGATTGCCAGAGGGAGAATGGGGAGCAACTATTTAATGGGTACGGGATTTATCTTTGGGGTAATGAAAACGGTCTAAGATTAGATAATGGTGATAGCTGTATAACACTGTGAATATACTAAAAATCACTAAACTGTACACCTTAATATGGTTAACAGTGAAATTTATCTCAAAAACTTAATTTTTACACAGAGAAAAAAAATGGAGCATGTACAAGAGTCCTTACATTAGACAACCTGTGAAGACACAAGAAAATAAGTTTTCTTTTAAAAGGTTTGGGAGAAAATTAAGTCTTCTCAATTATATACACCTGACTTCAAAAAAGGGACAGAAAATCTTTCCAAAGTGTACTGAACACATCCTACTGACCAAATGTGGTAAGTTATTTTACCCTTTCTCTTTTCCATTATCAAGGTCGGGTAGAATGGAGACCACGCATTGGCCACTGATCCTTCCACCTGTCTTCTTTCAGGATTCCAGCAGGTGTCTGGTCTGGCAAAGCCTTTGTTCAGTTGCCAGGGCCAGGTAGTATCTCAACCAACTGGAAAACAGTGGTCACACCAGATCCCCAGACCTGTGTGGGTCCACGGTCTGAAGCTGAGGTGACACCCATGCTGATCCCCCTTCTTAGGCCCTCAAGGCTCCTCATAGCCTATGGATATTTTTACCCCTGATTTTGTACCTCCGTATTTATAAGGGTATAAAAAGGGTGACCAGAGGTCACATCTTGCCCCAGGCAGTTACGGGACTTACCTTCCTGTGGGGGAAATCTTGATACACGGTCCCTCTTGTCTCGGTGTAAAGATTAGTAGAGATGCTTTCACAGTCTGGTCTCGGACCGTAAACTATAAGGTCACCGAACCTTCTTGCACGAATACTGATGCGTTCAAGGAGGAAACCCTCACAAACACACGCAGCTCCTGGAACTACCTGACCACGGGAACACCACGGCAACACCACGGTGTAAGAGACAACATGGCAGCCACAGCCCACCGCACATGCGCACAGAGGCGCAGGATGTGGGGGCGGGCGGGGGCGGGGGCCGGCAGGAGCAAAGTCTGCAAACAGGGCCTGAGGGGATTTTCCTGACAAGAGGTTGGGGGGAAGGACTCGGAGTTTTGCACCTGAGTTTAGCTGAACTTGCTACAAATTCCAAAGTCATCAAAATGGGCCTCTGATGCATCAGAATGGAATTCCAGCTGCCTACGAAGCCTATTTCGGGAGTAGGGATTGGACAGAAAGTGGGCTGCGAGTTCGACAACCGCATTTGAACAGTGAGGGCGGGCTGGTAGCTGCTTCTGGGGCCCGAGGAGAACAGGAGGCTAACTGTAGGCAGTGAAGCAAGTGTGGTGGATGAGGGAACAAACAGGTATTGGGAACCCAGGTCCCCCTTCTTCACCTTGCTCTAAAGCATGGTGCATGGTAAATGCCAGTATACATCATCCGAATAAATGAGTTCACACCATGACCTCTTTATTGCCAAAGTTTCTACCTCCACAGTGATGAAATCCTGCCCCATCCCTCAAGGCCCAGCCCAAAGGCAGCCTTCCCTAATTTTGTGACCCATCTGAACTCCAGCAGATGCGGCCTCTCCTGTGGCTATGGAGTGGATGGGAGGGGATAGGGAGAGGCATTAATGCTGGGAGTGTAGAGGAGTGTTGGGTCCCTGGGGATTGGACAGAGCTGGACTGGAGGGAAAATCCTGAGTTTTGCAGATGCTGATTTTTGGCTCTTTAGTTTGTCTATTGGAGTTAAGGCTGCTATAGGGGATTTTACTTGGTTAAACCCATGACATAATATCCCATACTGAATCCTACTCTGGAGAAGTGCCTGGAGGCTTTTACTTTTAACCAGTAGCTCTGTTGATTGTTATAGTCAGGCACATTCCCAAAACTGCTCTCATCTAACCCTCTCAATGTACAGATTAGGAAACTGAAGCCCAGAAAATGAAACTCATTCACCCAAAGTCACACAGCCCATTAGTAACAGAACCAGGATAAACCTTAATCAATTATATCTCTTACAATAGCTTCATATTGAATTCCCCAAGGATGGTGCCATGTCACAAACATACTAAGTCATTTGGCAAATATTTGTATGAATGAATTTATAAGATAAGTTAGCACTTGCCACCTGCCAGGATTCCAGGGAGTGGGATGCTAAATGGATAAATTTTGAAAGATGGAAAAAAATGAAAAATTGGTCATGAGACAGTAGGAAGTTAAGAGAATAAAACAGAGTCCAGACAGAACGTACCATGTATATAGTCCTTCAAAATCCTCAAGCCTTGGATGTGAGAATAGAAATTATGTTCAGAAGATATTCTGGGGGGAAGTTACATCAATTGACTGTTCCTTTCACGAACTATTTCTCCATAGCCTGAAAGGCTGTTTGATAGCATTTTACTTTCTCCACATCAGCAATAGGCTGTTTCATTTTCATTTTCATTCAGTCTTCTCAGACCTTGACACTGCTCTATCAACTGTTTATATAATATTCTAAATCTTTTATTGCCATTTCAATAATCTTCACAGCATCTTCCTCAGGAAGAGATTCTATCTCAAGAAACCACTTTCTGGGGGCGGAGATGGGGGAGGCAGGGTATAGCTCAGTGGTAGAGCACATGCTTAGCATGCATGAGGTCCTGGGTTCAATCCCAAGTACCACCACCTAAAAATCAATCAATCAATCTAATTACCTCCCCCCACCCCCTTAAAAAAACGAACAAGAAACCACTTCTTTGCTCATCCATAAGAAGCAATTCCTCATCTGTTCAAATTTTATCATGAGATTGCAGTAATTCAGTCACATCTTCAGGCTCTGCTTCTAATTCTGATTCTCTTGCTATTTCCACCACATCTGCAGCGAACTCCTCAAAGTCGTTCATGAGGGTTGGAATCAACATCCTCCAAATTCCTGTTAGTGTTGATATTTTGACCTCTTCCCATGAATCACAAATATTCTTAATGGCATCTAGAATGGTAAATCCTTCCTAGAAGGTTTTCCACTTTCTTTGCCCAGATCCATCAGAGGAATCACTGCCTATGGCAGCTATAGCCTTACAAAGTGTTTTTCTTTAATAAAACTCAAAAGTTGAAATGACTCCTTGATTCATGCACTGCAGAATGGATGTTATGTTAGCAGGCACGAAAACAACATGAATCTCATTGTATATCTCCATCAGAGCTCTTGGGTGACCAGGTGTATTGTCAATGAGCAGTAATATTTTTAAAGTAACCTTTTTTTCTGAGCAGTAGGTCTTAACAGTGAGCTTAAAATACCCAGTAAACCACATTGTAAACAGATGTACTGTCATCCAGGCTTTGTTGTTCCATTTTTAGAGCACAGGCAGAGTTGATTTAACATAATCGTTAAGGGCTTTAGGATTTTTGGAATCCTAAAATGAGCATTGGCTTCAACTTAAAGTCACCAGTTGCACTAGCCCCTAACAGAGTCAGCCTGTCCTTTGAAGCTTTGAAGCCGGGCATTGACTTTTACTCGTTAGCTATGAAAGTCCTAGATGGCATCTTCTTCCAATATAAGGCAGTTTTGTCTACATTGAAAATCTGTTGTTTAGTGTAACCACCTTCACTAATTACCTTAGCTAGATCTTCTGGATAAAGTGCTGCAATTTCTACATCAGCACTTGCTCCTTCACCTTGTACTTTGATGTTATGGAGATGGCTTCTTTCCTTAATCCTTATGAACCAACCTCTGCTGGCTTCATACTTTTCTTCTGCAGCCTCCTCACCTCTCTCAGCCTTTGTAGAACTGAATAGAGTTAGGGTCTTGCTCTGGGTTACGCTTTGGCTTAAGAGAATGTTGTGGCTGGTTTGATCTTCTATCCAGACCATAAAAACTTTCTCCACATCAGCAATAGGCTGTTTCATTTTCTTATCATTCTTGCATTTACTGAAATAGCACTTTAATTTCCTTCAAGAACATTTCCTTTGCATTCACAACTTGGCTAACTGTGGCTGTTTGTTGTAAGAGGCATAGTTTTCGGCCTACCTCAGCATTTGACATGCCTGCCTCACTAAGCTTAATCATTTCTGGTTTTTGATTTAAAGTGAGAGATGTGGGACTCTTCTTGTCACTTGAACACTTAAAGGCCATTGTAAGGTTATTAATTGGCCTAATTTCAATATTGTTGTGTCTCAGGGAATAGAGAGGCTCAAGGAGAGGAAGAAAGATGGGGAAATGGTTGGTTGGTGGAGCAGTCAGAACACACACATTTATTGGTTAAGTTTACCCTCTTACATCGGTGCAGTTCATGGTGCCCCAACATAATTACAGTAGTAGTGTCAAAGCTCACTGATCACAGATCACCAAAACAAATGTAATAATATTGAAAATATATGAAATATTGTGAGAATTACCAAATGGGACACAGAGACATGAAGTGAGCAAATGCTGTTAGAAAAATAGCACCAATAGACCTGCTCAACACAGGGTTGCCACAAACCTTTAATTTATAAAAAGTGCAGTATCTGAAGCATAAGAAAATGAGATATGCCTGTATGAGAATGTGAGATGTGAATGCAGCAAGGTTGCTCTCCCAAAGGTGGTGGCAGAGCTGGTCTCTTGGAAGAAGGCTGTGTTGTACTGAGTATGAATTCCATAATATTTAGCTTTTGAATTTTTTTGGGGGGGGGCAAGAGAGTAACTTTTTGTAAACATGCAGTGTATATTAAACTTTGTACAAAAGTTAACATTATGTGTAATAAATGTTTTTATCGTGGTAAATTATACATGACACACAATGTACCATTTTATCTGTTTGAAAGTGCACAGTTCAGTGGTGCTGAGTACAATTTTGATGAATACATGGTTTGAAACAAAAAACGGGTGGTGGTGACCAATGATGGGACCCTGGTGACCTTCAGTGTTCTCAGGCGTGCAAATGCAATGACCATATAGTGTCAAGGTGCTTCAGACCAGGTGCTGGATGAGGCACACATGATCTTGAAGCAGCTGGTGGCTCTGGTGTGTAGGCTCTGAGGTGGGTGCAGAAACCTTTAGTTCCTCACAAAGAAGGCATAAGTGAATATTCAGTCCAGTTCTCTCCTGCCTCGGAAGGGCCCAGTAACACACTACTCTGAGCCATAAAAGATGATGAAACCTCTACTAGCCTTGTTTCCTCATCTGTAAAATGCAGTAATCGTCCCAGAGTTGTCATGAGGATTAAATAAATGTAGAATATATCCCCTCTGTTCCACTGTCATCGCATTAAGGGCAAGGACTGTGCCTACTCATCTTTGTATTCCCCATAGGCCCAGCACGTGTTTAGAAGTACATGTACACTTGTTGAATGAAACAATTCTTCCTTTATGTCTACCTCCTTCTTTCTCCAACCCAGAGTCAATATGAAGAGAGATGGTTGTACACATTTTGGGGGGTCAGACAGGTTTGAACTTTGGCTCTGCCACTTACCTGTGCAACCTTTGTCAAATTACTTGACAATTCTGCATCTCATACAGAACATGAAGAAAAGATGTATCTACTTCATAGAATTAAATGAGATAATATAGTAAAGCACAATGCCTGTCATGACTGAGTGAACAGTAATAATTCCTACTGCTGCTGCTACTACTACTACTACTATTATTATTACTATCTGTTTCTTTGGGAAAAGGAGGCATGCTCCCCCACCACTCTCATGGGGATGAAGGAGTGGCTTGGTGAGAGGGAGTATGATACATTCACACTAGGGACTGGAACTTTTTCAAGAAATATTTCCTAGAGTTGGAAAATCAAGAAAGAGATAAGTGAGCAAGAGAAACTGAATCAACCATAAATAAAACTGGGAAGTGGGTAATATTTGTTTGTGGTGACCCCCTTCCACGCCCAGGTGATTATGTCTCTCTCCAGTTTAAGTTTTTACTGGTGTGGACAGACCAGGCTTCCATGTTGTCTGTCAGTGTTCCAGATCCTTCCCCTCTTCTCTTCTTACTACCAAAGCTCACTTGCTCTGTATGTTCTAGACTCTTGGAAACCAATCAGGAACTAATTTACTAACCTGAGGTGAGATGTTAACAGGCTGCTAATAGTTTCTTGTTTCCTCCCTGCACAGTGCTTTTGAGCACCTTAACTCATGAGGGATACTAACTTGTAAAAATTACAGGTCTGGGTGGTGAGGAAGAGGAGGAATGGGGAGGAAGGAGGAAGGTCTTTGGGCAAAGAAAATTTTCCCATGGTGCACAGGCAACTGCCTACTTAGCCCTTGAGTGGAGTGAATCTTGAACAGAAAAGGAAAACAAAGCGGAATGGGCAGGTCTTTCCCAATAAACTCCTTTGATACCTTCAAAGTGCTAACAACCAGAAGAAACACCTCAAAGCTGAAGCCACCTCCTTTAGCATTCACACTCATTATCACTCATTGGCCCTTTTTTTGTATACAAAAACCTATTTTATTTTTTTAATTAAAATTTTTTTTATTTAAGTGTAGCTGACTTCCATTGTTAGTTTCAGGTGTACAGTAAAGTGATTCAGTTATACCTATACATAACATATATATTTTCTTTTCATATTCTTTTCCACTACATGTTATTATAAGAAATTATAGTTCCCCGTGCTATACAGTAGGTCCTTGTTTTTTTTTTTAAATCTATTTTATATATAGTAATAACACTATCTTTTTTGATCCTTTCTCTTTTGAGGTGTCCTTGTCCCCTGCTTGCCTGAGATCCAGAGTCTGTTGCCACCTGCATTTGCTACCAGCTGGTAGACCAGACTCCAGCTTTCCACCATCTTTGGGCCTCCATTCCCATTACAGGACTGCTTCTCTCCACTCATCTACCACCAATGGACATTTCTGAGCACCTACCATGTATAAGGTCCTATCTTTCCTCCTGGCTAATACAGATTGCATAATCTGTGGAGATTTATGCACACATCTGCCACTAGTTATCTCACAGAAAGAGATGTATTTGGTCTATTTTCCCAAGAAAGGAGAGAACTTTCAATTGATTTACCCACCTGGTTCCTTTTTTTAAAAAAATGTACAAACTCTAGAATAATCAACTATCTTGTCTTGCCCAAGACTGAGGAGTTTCCTGAGATGTGTGGAATCAAGACAGTCCTGGACAAACTGGGATGGTTAGTTACCATCAAACATTTATTGACTGCCCACTGTTTATCTGGCATAATTTTAGGTACTGATGGGTTGCCTTCCAGGCCAGCCTTAAATGAATGCTGGGAAAAGTGATGCTTAAGACAGAAATGTGCTGGTAAACATTTAACTCTCTGGAGGAGGATAATGGGGAGGAGGGAGACCCCTAATCTGTAGCATTTGCTGATTTCTGTGTTGTAAACAGTCCTACTGTGACCAATTTCAAGCTACCAAAGAGACACAGAGTGGAACACCATTATTTATTAACGTTTCCACTGTACAAATATAACAGATGCAAAGAACTTCAAGAGCAAAGATAGTAAAATGTGGTAAAAATAATTAGGAAGTTATGAGTTTAGAATATCTATTACCTTTAATAAAACTTATTTAATTCCAAGTTTGTATCATGTGATTTTTAAATAATGGCTTTGCTTAGCAACTGATTTGCCAAATTCTTGAAAATGCAACCATCAACTTTCACTAGTCAGTATAAGCAAGTTCCAGCGCATCACTAAAGAACCCTGGAAAGAACCTGTTTCATCATGCACATGTCTCTTTCCCACCCATATGCCACAAAGGACTGAAAACCATTTGCAACTTATTTCTTTGATCTGATCCCTGCCTTTAGTATACTAAGAAGAGCAAGACCAAGAATAAGGACACTTAAATTCTAATCCCAGTCTTACCATGAATTGACTGTGTGACCTTGACCTCTGTAGATCCCAGGTTCCCTATCTGTAAAGGGGTTAAATAACTGGTGTTCTTAAATGATTTCTTTCAGGCACACATGTGTGTACTTGTGTGGGTATATGTGTTTACAACCCTTTTGAGGTATAATTCACATACAATATGCTAGATATATTTTAAAAGTACAATTTGATGAGTTTTGACCGATAATCACCACAAACAAGATAAAGAGCATATCCACCACACCCAAATGTTTTCTTGTGTACCTTGTCTCCTGGGTTTGACATCCCCCTTTCTCCTCTGCCTCTCTTCCCAGCTTTTTAAAAATTAACGTTAACATGATGTATCTTTTCCCAATCTTTTATGTTTGTGTTTTTATACTTAAAGTGGGTTTCCTATAGGCAGTATATTGGTTGAGTCTTTAAAAAAAACTTTTTCCATTTTACCAGTCTAGTTATGAGACCATTAACTTTAATAAGACTACTGATACTGCCTAAAGCTACCATCTTGCTATTTTTTATTTCTCCCAACTCTGCCTGTTATCCAATGCCTGGGAACTGTTGTTTCCCATATTTTGCCCATTTTTTGAGTTGTTAATGTGAAAGGGTAAATCCACTCACTGTAACTTCATCATTGTGGAAGCAGAAGTCCTCCATGTTTTGTTTTTCATACTGATTTGTTATTTATATTACAGACATTAGCCTTGTCTTTATATGTGTGCCAAGTATGTTCCTCCAGTTTATCAGTAGTCTTTTAATTTTATTTATGGTATTTTTTTTCATAAAGAGATTTTTAATTTTGATGTTGTCAAATTCTTCTTTTCCTTTGGGTTTTTATGTCACGTTTATAAATGCCTGCCCTATGTTTACTTCTAAATTGTCATGTTTTAAAAGAAGAAAAATAACTCCTCAATATGATTGAGTTTTATTTTTAACATCAAGTTTATTAATTATAAAATACATGCACATGGTAAAAACATCAAGTAGAACAGAGGTCTATAGATGAAAATGAAAAGTTCCCTTCCTATTCTCCCAATGCCCCTGCTTGCCAACTTCCTCTTGCCAGAGGTAACTCCTGTTAGCAATTTCTTGTATATATCCTTCCTTGCACACTCTGGACACATACATACACATGCATATTTTGTACACAAACAGGACACACACACACACACACACACACACACACACACACAGAGGGTTCCACAATTTTTCATTTAATATTTCACCTTTGAGTTCTTAACGTGACTGAGTTTTATCATATGTTCACCAGACTGACAGAGGGACCACAGCAGTCAGAGAACATGGTAAGGGAAGTGCGCAGGAATAGGCATATTCATCTCTGTAAAGCCAAAACTTAGCACAAAATCTGGCACAAAATAAACCCTCAATAAATAAGTATTAAACAACTAAAGGGAAAGAAGAACTTGAGAAAACTGGAAACAAACTGCTACCTTGGCCATTCTCTCAAGCCAGACCTGGTCTCTTAACCAAGAGTTACCATCTCCCAGGGCAGCAGGGAACAATACCTGATGATGGGTGAGGACATGGAATATCTGGACCTCTCCCCTGCAATAACTTCCCACTCTGTGTCCCTTTCCCCACTAAATTCACTGCCTGCAGCACACACATTTAGTTCAAATGCACACTTCACACTGACTACACAGCAAGAAAATCTGTAGTCTCAAAGACTACACAGCTGCATTATATTACTGGTACACACTCATACCACTAATCAGCTACCACTAATTGGTACCTAGTATGGGGTAGGCACCATATTGGGAACAATAGCCCTGCAAGGTTAATGTCAATTTATCCTCATTTTATAGATGAGAAAACCGAGGCTCCAAGAACCCAAGTGACTTACTCAGGGTCACACAGCTAGTAAGTAGGTTCCAGAGATAACTCTACATCTTAATCAGGTCGGCCTATTTTTCTGTTGATCCCATACCGCCCCATTCGCTCTTATTTCACGGGCTCTGTGCTATTTTCCTTGCCTAGTACTCCCTTTCTCCACTTGTTTCATCTGGTATTTTGTAGAAACCAGGCAGAGACAGAAGTGTGCAGTTGTGCAGGATCTGTGCTGGGCTATGCAATATGCTGTCAGGGATGAGGAGTGAGTCAGTCTTAGGAGTCCATGAACAAGAACAAACACAAGGGGGAGGTATTAAAAGTTCAGAAAGTTAGTTGAGCCTGGGAACTGGAGAGCACCCTCAGAAGCTTAGGATATGGATATTGTGGCAGCTCAAGAAACTCTAATGCAAACATTTCACTTTCTCCAGGCGCTTTTGGTGAGCTGCTCACAAATACAGCCCTTTTGCCTACAGTCTTATAGCCGCTGGCCAGTATATCTTCCCCTATCTTAATCCTACTTATTCTCAAGGACCACATCAAGTCTCACCTCCACGAAGCCTTCCCTTATTAATCCAACTCATTCCTTTCTCTTTCTTTTGCGAATTACAGTTTTACTTAAAATCAGCACCATAAGATATAACATGTGTTTGTTTGTACACCCTCTTGTACTTTAATCATTTCAAGTATCTTGTCTCTTTAAGTGGACTCATGAACATGTCTTGTTTCTATAATAGTTTCCCTGCCTGGTCTGAGTATTGGGAAACCTGGCTGGATTCTAGTCCCAACTCTCCCACGAATGAGCTGTGGGAGTTGGAGCTCGTCACAACCTCTCTGAGCCTCATCTTCTCACCTTTGAAAGTTTTTGTGAAAACATAGTAAACATTGTAACACAATATATGAATGTAAGGTATTATTGCTGAAGACATTTCAACTAAGGTGCTTTCACCTTTTACATCCTACTTAGTGGATGATTCTATGTAAGAAATAGCAATCACTGCTGCTTGTTTCATACTAGCATCCTCAGCAAAGGTTAACAGGTTTAGAACAAGAATACTGAACAACTGTTAATGATGGTGCCGAACAGAGGAGGTCTATATGCAGCTGATTCAGGTGATCTCCTTGGAAACTACCAGGTGATTCCAGGCTTGCTCATTTTTAAAGCTTCTATTTTTCTGAATGTTTCTTCATGTAAATGATCCGTGTCAATGCTATGAAAAATGAAAAGAATCTTGTGTCAAGTCAAGCTAACATATGCCTCCAGTATCTTTCCTATTCTCAAGGGTAAGCTTCCCATTCACACTTGCTCCACAGCACCACTTGGTTACTTCACCCACTTGGCATTTACCTCCCCCCTCAGCCTTAGCTTCTTCCCATGGGTCTCAAAAAAGAAAATGCTTAACTTCCTCTTGGACTCTCACTGCCGTCCCTCCATGCCTTTGTACAAGGCCCTGCTGCATTAGTCCATTAGTTCCTGCTCCTCTATCTATAATCTCTCCCTCTCTACGGGCTCCTTTCCCTCAGCTGACAAATTTGCCTATCCTAAAACAAGACAAAAAAGAAAAAGAACAAATCCCCAGAGTTACGATCCCACATTTCTTCTCCTTTTCACAAACTTCTTGAAAAAGGAGTCTCTACTCCTTCTCCTCTTCCTTATCTCCCATCTCCTGAAGTCACTTCAATCTGGTTTCCAGCCCTACCACAGCACTAAAATGCCCTTGACAAGGTCACCTATTCCTCCTAGTTGCTAAATCCAATGGACACTTTTCAGTACTCATCATTTTGGAACTCTCTGCTGCATTGGATACTGTCCAACACTTCTTCCTTGAAGCTCACTTTTAGAGCTTCAAGGACACCTTTCTCTCCTGGTTTTCTCCATGGGTTTTCCTTTCCATACCCACCTCTTAAAAGTTGGTATTGCCCAGGGCTAATTCCCCAGAGATGTTCCTCAGAGGTTCTTCTCTTCTCACTCTCCCTAGAGGATCTCATCCATTGCCATGGCTTCAGCTATCACCTCCAGGGCCCACTCCTACATCCAATTGCCTACCTACTAGAAAACTTCCCACAGTGTTCCACACTGTTCTACAGGCACTTCAGACTCCACATGTCCTTGATTAACCCCTATTGACTACAAAAGAAGATACAAACTCTTTCAAATGTGTAGTGAGGTACAGTTTTTAGTTTTTAATGGAGAGAAGCTAATCTTCATCTAGCAAAGTGAAATGAGCAGCCCTGCTAGTTATGCAGTTGTAGAGTAAGTAGACATTTAATGCCATAGAAGTATAATAAGACCTTTAGAATTTTTTGAGTGGCTTAGCAAAAGCTGTCTCACCTCCTGACATGTAGAACTCACTGCTGGGTAAGAGGTAGGCCAATATGCTTAGGAGACCTGGAGGTCTTCTGGGAATTAAGAGACCAGTTACTCTCAATCCCTTTTTTACTAATTTAGAATTAGGAACATGTGTCAGGGTGAGCCAGGGTATTTTACCCAAGGCGCAGTGTCTGGGAAGGGCACCAAGGCACCAAAAATAAAATTATCTTGAAGAAGGAAGATGGCTTAAGTGGGATCCCTGACACAACTCAGGGGCCTACATCTTTGCAGGCAAGGACTGGCTTCACACATGTATACCTGTGGCTGATTCAAGGAGCTGTTTTAGACCCAGCCTCCCTGACACATAGAGAACTTTAAGGAACAATGATTGCATATTCGGGTGTGGACTAAGATGTCAATAACTTCAGAGTCCAAGTATAATGACATTGCAGGGCTGGCAGGGATCCAGACCAGCCAGGGGCATCACTGTCCAGTCACCAAGCTTCTGTGGGACTGGGTAGGATCAGTTATCAAGATCAGCCCTACGTGGCAGTGAGAAACAGCAGCAGCAGTGGTCTGATTCTCCAACTAGCTTTGAAAGCAAAACTGGTTCCATCTTTGGGATCAGTTTTGGAAAGGTAAGGAAAGGTCACCAAATGTACAACTACTCTGGTATGTGAGAAAAAGAGAGTGATGACTGAATTTGCACCCAGAATTCTGCAAACAGATCTTACTAATTACACATGGCATACAAGGCCTTGCTTACTCCCTCAATCTCATTTCTTGACACATTCTACTTTTCACTTTATGCTGCAGCAATAGCAAACTTCCTGGAGATTTTCCACCTCTATCCCCATCAAGTACCATAAAACATGCTGCTTACTGTCTATTTTTTCTCATGCTATCTCCTGAGCCTGGACAACCCTTCTATATCTTTACCTCCAATTCCCTGGCTATAGTCCTGAGATTCAACTCAGGTGGCCCTTCTTCCAAGAATTTTTCCCTGAGCCTCTTGGCCTCGGTGAGTTGTCTCCTGTCATGGCTCCATTAAGACTAATTATCCTATTGCATTCATCAGTTTACATGCCTGTGTGTATCACTAGGCCCACTGGTCCTTGAAGAGTATAGATCGTTTCTCATGTCTTATTCATTCTTGTCTCCCAGCACTTGGCACATCTGTCTAGCACACAGTAGATATTCAGCAAATGCTTGTGGATGAGTGAAGGTTTAGCATTGTCAGTCTGAGGCTGCAACTTGTTATTTTTTCCCCCTCGATCTTTTGAATGTCTAGATACCTAGTCTTTTTTGAATATATCATCATGTCTCCTTGCCTTACCCCTAGATCTCTAAATTACTAACATTCCTATATGTATTTACTAACTGCAAAGCACTGAGCTAGAAACTTTGCTTGGGAAAATACAATGAGGAATAAGATTCAGACCTCACACTCAAGCAGCTCTTAGGAAATGACCTTCTTCCTTCAGCCTTTCCAATTTCCAGACAAGATTCCCCCTTTTAGGAGGCTCTCTTGGATTTACCCCCTCTCTAGCCCACCACCACATTAAATGATCCAGTTTACTCTCACCTTACTTGAGTAAGTATATTATTTCTATTGATTTCAGTGTTGTCTGTCTTATATACACAATAATGTTCAACATTTATTTGAGGTCAGTGAATAGTATCTATTCTGTGTGTGTGTCCTTTATTTTGTATTAAGAGCTATTATCGCACACTGCTATCGACTTGAAGTTTGATAAGTTATAAGGGTTGGAAGGTTGGCCTGGAAACACAATGGAAGCACATTGGTTAAAAGACAAAGGGTGAGAGAAACCGGTAATGGTGCAAATTATAATAAGAAACAAATAATGGCATGCCATCAAAAAATAATTTCGCCATGATGTCATTTAGGACCTTTGCTGAAGCATACATATGACAGAGTGCTACCACATTACTCTATATTTAAAGAAACATTAGGATTGATCATTGAGTTTACTTCAACCTGTTGACAATACAGACTTCAGTCACCTTTTTCTGAGAAAGATACCATGGAGGTCCCTAAACCCCTGAGGCTTATTATCTTGTGAATAATTCCCTCTTCCTAGGCAATAATTACCACACTCTCAAGTCTTGAAACTAACAGACTTCATTTTGCTAGTAGAGAACCAGCTTCTGTGTCAGCCAGGCTTATAATCAGGCATTTATGCTGTTTTCATTTACGCTTCAATCCATCAAATTGGCTTTGGAATGTGGAATTTTTGCACTCAGCCTTTATTTTCCATTATGTGTTCCAGTTCTTGATGCCAGAAATAAATGGCCATTTGTCCACTGGTTAGCTGCCAACAGAGCATAGCTATATCCTAATTAAGAGTTACTTTGTGCGTTATGCCAGCCTGCTGAGCTGGCAGGTAGACACTGACCAGAAAGGGTGAAGCCCTCCACTTTCTGTAATTGTAATTGTGTAACAGCTTCATCCCCCTAAGTGGTGAAGACTTTCAAAAAGTAAACATCAAGCCCTCTAGCAGTCATTAGAAGAGGAAAGGGGAAGGGTTTAACATTTATGGAGTACCTCCTACATGCCAAGGGTTGTACATTCATAATTAACGTCTCGCTTCATGCAATTCCCAGGCTAACACCAGGCAGTCAGGTACTACTTGTGTTAGCTCCATTTTATAGACAAGGATACTAAAGCTCAGGGAGAAGCAAGCATGGTCGTATAGCTAGTAGTTGCTAGACCTAGTATTTTAGCCAGATCTAGCAGAATCTGGATCTGGTGCTCTTTTTCCTACACCATGTTGCTTTTCTTAGCAGTGAGATCCAGCACTGCCTGTTCTCAACCTTTCTCCCTGCCCCTGCATCCAAGGAAGAGGCCTATTGGTAATCTCACAATTGATAATCAAAAAAATTTGCTATTTTACCTAGGCATGGCCTGCCCTCAGTTTTTCTTCTCTTTTCTTGCTGCGGTGGCTATGATCAAACCCAACATGCTTGTCCAGGCCCCCTCCCTTCCACTTCCCCCACCACAGTAACTTACTAGAACGTTTGTAGTTTACATATTGGATGAATCAGTGCATCACACAGCATTTGCACTCCAAAATCCCTGAGGTCATTTCCACTTAAGTCTAGCAATGTTAGGTTCTCATTTCTGCTGAGGACAGAGGCGAGGGCTCCACAGCACGCATCTGTGAGGTAACATTCTGCTAGCCTATGGGCGGTTGGGGATTCAAGAAAGAAATTCGTTTTACCCCAATAATGACTCTCCATTTTATATATAGCCTGGAACAAGAGCTCAGTGGACAGAGTCCCTGTGCACTTACCACAAGGTCTGTAGTTTACAGGAAGGGTGTTTCAGCCCTTCACATAGCACCTGCATGCCTTCATCTCCCAAGGCATTGTCACTGAGGTCAAGGTCTCTCAGGTGTTCATTCGTGTACAGTGCATTGCACAAATCCTGACAACACTCTCCAGTCAGGTGACAGGTCCACAGTCTGCCAGGAAATAAGGCAGAGAAAGTTGGCATCATTTTATCTGTACTGGGTCACTTTAGAAATTGGATTTGCCCAATTGTAGAAAAACATGGTAGAAAAATCAGTGTCATGTAAAAAAAAAAATCCCTTGAGCCAGAGCCAAGCAGAGATTGTAGAGAGGGGGAAGATTTATTCCCCCTAAATTATTTGGGTCTTCATTTATTGCTTCCTTGGGTATTATATCATCAGGTCAAATAATAATCACTTAATTTGGGGAGTTGCTGAAACATTAAGAAACTCTGACAGTGACTATTGCACACAATACTCACGCCAGATCCTTTAACTGACAGTCAGGCTGTTTTAATCCTTCACACAGCAATTTCAGTCCCAAATCTTCGATTTTGTTATTAATTAGAAGCAGCTTTGTCAGGCTCCGGGTAGAGCTCAGGACTTGGGCGAGGGATTTACAACAAGCTGCAGAGAGGGAACATTCGGAAAGCCTGGAGGAATAGGGACAGCAAGATGGTTGTTAACCATGGCAGCAGGGAGTTCCACTGAACCTCAAATGTCAAGGCCCATGAGAAGTACAAGGACAAGCAGACACTTACACAAGATTCTCGATTACACCATTTGCATGCTGCAGGCCTTCACAGAGATGCTGTACTCCTGTGTCCCCCAGGGCATTGGCAAACACAAACAGCTCTTTTAAAGTCTGACTCACTTGCAAGAAAGAAGAGAGCTCCACACAGCTAGCACCTGTCAGGTAACATGTGCTCAAGCTACCCAGAGACAAAGAAGAAAAATCAGCCACTGCTGTCATTTAGCTTCCAGGAGTGTTCTCCCAAGCTCCCCATTTGGCTAAGTCCTAGCCATTCTTCAAGTTCTAGCTGCTGGCCCACCACCTTCACAGAATCTCCTCCTGAGGTCTGCAGCCCAGAGTGACCTCCTCCCTTTCCCTGCGCTCATCTGGCATTTAAACAAGATTCTATAGTGTTAGGCATTTGATTACACATTGGACTGTGTTGCTCTCCAACTGTTTCATATCCATGTGTCCTTAAGGGCAGCTCTGTCACTTGTAGTCCTTTTGATAACTCCATTCACATCTAGCCCAGTGTTGGGTACATAGTAGGTATTCTTTCTAGAGTTAACATTTAATTAGCATCAGTCCTGTAAACAAACAGGACAGTAGTATACTAGAAAGAGCATGAGATTTGGAGGCAGATTTTGGAGTAACATCCTGACTATACCACTTATTCGCTGTGTGACCTTGGACAAGTCACTCCCCCCTATCCTGTTTCCTCATCTGTACAATGGGGAAAAGAAAGCCCACCTTAAACGGTTATTGTAAGAAGTTAATTATGTAAAATAACTTCTAGCAAGCATCAAGCATAGATCCTGGCACACAGCAGGCATTTAACAAGTTCAATAGTCATGCAATTATGCCAGATAGTTTACTTACTCTAGTTTCTCCATTTTACAGTTGGAATGTCTGAGACCCTCACAAAGATACTTCACCCCTGTGTCCCCGAGGGGATTTTCACTCAGGTCCAGTTCAGTGAGGTTTGGATTGCAAGTGAGAACAGAGGCAAGATATTTGCAAACAGTCTCTGAGCTTTCAGGGAGAAAGCTAGCACACAACCTGGAAAGAAAGATAAACAGACACAGAATTGGCTACTTTATCATCCTACTCACCCTCTACCCACAAAACATCACGAGCAGAGAAAATAAAGGCCCACCCATACAAGACTCCCAACCTGGAATATGTCACAGCCCTCTTTCACACATGGGAGGGACTTGTACATTGCTCCCACAACACTGTATCCCTCAGTGAGAACTCAATAAATGTCGACTGCCCAAAAAAGAAAAGAATTGGGAGGAAATATCAAGACGACCCAATCTCATTTTAATTCCCTGCATGAATTAAGCACTCTCATATCTTCTTTCAAATCTGAGGGGAAAATGCTACAATCATCCTCAACAAATTTTACAGTCAAAGGAGCTTTCCTTTCCTCTTATCTGTAAGTTCATTATTAATTAATCTACCATCCTTAGAGAAACCCAGCCCATCACCATCATCCATATAATATTCCTTCCTTGGTCCAAAGACTGGTTTTTACTGATTTTGCTGTCTTCTCAATCTTTATTTCTCCATATTAAGTAGTCCAATTCTTTGAACTATTTCCCATCAACTTTTTCTTCCATCACTTTCAAGAATTTCTATATTTACTACAACTTTTGAGTCCTCAATTTTCTCTTGAGTTATCAATCTTGAAGAAGGCTCATGAGGACATGTATCTATATCTCTCCAATTTAGAAATTTTAAATAGAGATATTCTGCAAAACAATGAGTTTCAAAGTGGATTTAGAAAGTGTTAATGCTAAAGAACTTTTGCCTCAGAAAACCCCACATATATATTGTGATGGTTAATTTTATGTGTTAAGTTGGCTAGGTCATAGTACCCAGATATTTGGTCAAATATTATTCTAGATATTTCTGTGAAGGTACTTTTTAGATGAGATTAACATTTAAATCAGTAGACTCTGAGTTAAGTAAATTACCCTCCATAGTGTGGGTGGTCCTCACTCAATTGAAAGTTTAATAGAAAAAGACTGACCCCCTGGGAAGAAGAGGGGATTTTGCCAGAAGAATGCCTTTGGACTTGAACTGCAACACTGGCTCTTCCCTGTGTCTCCAGTCTGCTGGCCTACCCTGCAGATACTGAACTTGACAACTGCCATAATCTGTGTGAGCCAATTACTTAAAATAAATCTCTCTATATGTTCATATACATTTATTGGTTCTGTTTCTCTGGAGAACTCTGACTAATACAAATATGATAAATTTCTTATTAAGGCCATTATACGGACTTCGAAGTCGGACACATCTGGGTTTCTAATTGTGCCTCTGCCATGTTATTTAGTCTTATGACCTTGGGTTTCCACTTCCTCATCTGCTAAAATGAGGATAGTAATCTGAATCTCTTAGAGCTGTTGTGCAGATTAAAGGAAATCATGTTTCCAAAGCATTCAGCACAATGCTTAGCACAAAGTAATTGCTCAATAAGTGTGGGCTATCATTATTGTCATTAATGTTATTGCCACTTACAATGAAAATTCTCTTCCTATAATTTTTCTGGAACAGTTTTAGGGTCTGCCACTTTTATTCTTCCTCTCCATGACTCCTTAAGTGTGCTCTGATCATACAACATCCATGTTGAATTGCACATTTTAAAATTTTTTCTTGCAGTATGGAAACTAATAGTGACAACTTACTTGAGCTTCTGTAATTTGCAATTTGGATCTTTTAAACCATCACAGAGCAATTTCAAAGCTGAAGCTTCCAGTTTTGTTTCACTAAATTCCAGCTCAGTGAGCCACTGATTTGTGCTGAGAACAGCTGCTAGCGCCCCACAAGAAGCAGAGGAGATAAGGCATCGGTACAACCTTCAGAGAACAGAAGAATGACCTCATTATCTTATTCATACTCTCCCCTCTACACATACAAAAAGAATTGACAAAAAATGACATAAAATGACACGAACACAGACAAATTCTCCTGCTATCAGTTACCTCAATGTCTGTAAGATACAGTTTGGCTGTTTTAATCCTTCACACAGAAGCTTCATTCCTGAATCTTCTAGGGTATTTTTCACAAATTCCAAATCTGTCAGATACTGGTTGGTTTCAAATACTAAGGAGAGGTCTCTGCCACAAGAAGCCGTGAGGTGGCAGAAAATCAGTCTGTGTGGAGAAAAAGACATTTCAGAGAAGAAAAGAGAACTCTCTTTAAAGGTACCTCTTTGCTCCTTACTGATGTAATGAATTATTTCACTTCATTCAACAATTAACTTATTGAGTGTTTACTGAAAACACAGAAATAATTAAGACTCAGACCCTGCCTTCAAGGAATGCCCAGTTAATGGGGAAAAATTAGAAAATCATGGATTATAATACAGTGTGAAAAGTACTGCAAATGGTATTCACAAGGTATCATGGAGACACAGAAAGGTGGCACAATTCAGCCTAGCATGGGGTGGGGTTTAGAAGATCTAAAAATACTTACAAGAGGAGCAAATACTTGAGTGCTGTTGTGAAAGGGTAATAAAAATTGAACAGGAGTTAGGTGGATGAGGAGAATGAGACTGGGGACAGCAGGAGGGGCTGAGGTACAATTCACTCATGGAGCAACCTGTGCAAAAGCCAGGAGGTAAGAGAGGGGATGCTTCATTTGAAAAACTACCAATTATTTGCTACGGCTTATTTTAAAATACTGGAGGGTATATATCAAACTATTAACCATGGTTATCTTCCAGGTTGGAGGGAAGGGTTGGACTACAGGGAGACATTTACTTTCCAGGTATTTTAAAATTGTTTACAATGATCAGAAGTTATCAGAAAAATTATTTTAAAAAGTTTGAAAAATATAATGCATGCTTATTATAGATAATTTTTACAATTGAGAAAAATGTGAAGAATAAAGTTTTTAGTATATGTGCTGCCGAATGAGCACAAGAATAAAGTTTTTTTCAGAAAGTACTGTATTCCTACCACCGAAAGATAACCACTGTTAAAATTTGGAATATAATTTTCCAGATTTCTAACGCATGGATACATACAGCATTATATGTTCCCTGTAACAGATGAAACCACAGAAAGATTTATTTTTAAAAGATGAAAACTTTTACCCAACTTCTCCAAACGCCACCTACCAAAGATATTCAGAATATTAAGAGTCTGGTGTATATCCTACCACTCCCTTCTCCAGGATTATAGAAACATATGCAAACATACACACACATACACAGACACACACACAGACACACACACACACACACACACAGGATTTGTACATTTTACAAAAATTAAACCATAGAAAACATTACTATTTTACATGCACTTTGTCATTCAGTCCTCATCTTAGGCCCATGGGTTAAAAACTGAAAGTTAACTATAGCACAAGGTCATACAGTATAAGTGGCAAAGTAGTACTCAACCTGAGGGCTGTCTGGATTATTCTCTAGGCCTCAAAAAGCCATTAGAAGTTTAAAGAGACAGTCAGATCCTTCTGACGACAGGGTAGGACAAGAGACAAACCTGGTGTTAGAGGGAGGCAGTGGTCCAGGGAAGAAATTATTTGGAGGGAGGGGAAGGGCTGGACTAGGATGATGGGGGGTGTGGAGGTGGACAGATTCAAGATACATTTTGGGGGCAGGTGTGGCCAGAATTTATGACCATTTGAGGTGACGGGGGTTGAGGCTGTACTCTGCCTCCACCTTCCTCCTCCAGCGGGTAGCCGAGGCCATTTGGGGGGTGAGGTGGGGCTGTTTCCTATTCTAGAGTATTCCATGTGTAGGAGAGGAGCGCTCCCTGGGTGGGACAAACCATATGGTGGGGATGGGGTGGGACTTTTTGTATTTGATTACAAGCGCTTCGCTTTCCTGGTTCTAAGTCTTTTCTTACCACTACAGTTTCTTCCCGCCTTCAAAGATTTTCAAAAGTGTAGCGCATTCCCTTATGTAGGGGGTGGGGGGAATGTGGGGAGTCTCCCTTGTGCACCCTTCCTACCTCCAATGTTTCTGGAAGTTGGTACAGTCCCAAGGGAAAAGCCTGGAAGGGTTGGCAGGAGGCTCTCTCTCCCGTTGGAGAAAAAGAGGTCCCCTCTCTCTCTGGGCATGGTAGACAGGCGTGTTTGCCCTGCATCCCCACTGACCTCGAGGTAAGGCCTGATGGGAAGTGTCCTGGCGGGCAAGCCAGTCAGGGGTTCTTGTTCTTTACAAGAGTGTGAAAGGGGAAGGGGAGAGGAAGCAGACATGAGAAGATTGGGGAGTGGACAACTGATTCCTCTCCGCAGGGCCAGCCAAGCCCCAAAGGCCCTCAGCCAGCATGGCCTTGAAACCCGAGGACCCTAGTGGTAAGTTCCAGCATGGCAAGGTGGTGGCCTTCATCAACGAGAAGATGGCCAGGCACGCAAAAGGCCCTGAGTTCTACCTCGAGAATACATCCCTGTCCTGGGAGGAGGTGGAGGCCAAGTTCAGGGCCATCCTGGAGGACACTGATGTGTCCAGCGAGGTCAAAGAGGCCTGTGCCTGGGGCAGCCTGGCCCTGGGCATGCGCTTTGCCCACAGGCAGAACCAGTTAAATGAGTGCAGGGTGCAGTGCCTGCATGACTTCGCAAGACTGCAAAAGTCAGCCGCGCAGGCCTTGGCCTCAGACCTGAAGTTGCTCACAGCGCAGCGGGAGGTGGAGCGTAAGGAGGCGGCCTCCCAGCTGCGGCTGGCCCAGGCCAGCCTGGCAGAGATGCGGAAAGAAAGGGACCCACTGAGGTGAAAGCTCCTTCACGCTGTAAGATTGCTCTTTTTGGTCCCTGCCCCGCCCCCTGGACAGGTCTCAATTCTGCCCATTTCTCTCCAGGAGTGGGTCGCAGAAGGGCCAGGCCTGGCCACTGCTACTGGGGCTGGGACAGGAGCAGGTGAGGTGGAAGAGAAGGCGGAGGCCACTGCTACTAGTGCTACTGCTTCCGGCACCACAGGAGGAGGAGGAGGAAGACAGAAGGATGCGGAGAGTGCGGAGGCAGTGGAGGAACTGAGTGGAGACCTTTTGCAGCTCCTCGGAGCTGTGGACCAGAAAAATTACACCTCTGGCGGGAAGAGGGAGGGAGAACTCAGGTCAGAAATATAACAGCTATGTTATATTTCTCTGGGACCCTCAAGCCCTAGTCAACAGTCTCACCAGAACTGCTTCCTGTCCAGCTGCCTGCCTCATTCACATATTCATACTCATGCCCCTTATCCTCCTTTCCAGATACACCCACACTATCTCCACCTACATCATCCCCACCAGCAGCAATGTTCACAGCAGGAGCTCTATCTCAGACCTCTCCCCACTGGGGACCCTCTGATGAAAGCTTATGGGCTGATGTGGGGGCCCACGGAATAAACCCTTAAGAACCCTAAAGAGACAGGAGAGACTCTGATCCCTATCCGCAGAGGAGACAACCAGTGTTTCGCAGGCCTGGAGATTGTGACTGTCCTTGGTGTAAAGCTGTGAATTTTTCACGGAGGGAAACTTGCTTCCGCTGTGGGAGGGGTATCTGGCTGCAGAGCCCTCAGTGAATTCAGAAATATGAAACAGAAAATAAATATATTCCCAGTGGGAACTCAACTTTCAGAGGGAGGGGGGAAAGGTGGGAGAGGGGGCTCGGGGGGAGGGGAAGGGTGGGAGAATGGGGCTAGGGGAGTGGGTGGGAGGTGTGGTGGGTGTAGACTGACCAAGAAAGACATGTTTTGATGACCGCCTTTGTGTTCCAGAGCACTAGCATTCGACACCCCAGAACTGCTGCAGCTTCTGTTTGTATGTGTCTCTCCCCAACCCTGGTATCTGGTGGACCTGGGCAGCCATGTATATAACACCCCACCTTTCCCCCAACTAGACAGTAGATGATTGGAGCAGGAATGGACATCTGATCCATCCTGAGCCAAACAGACTCTCACACTAGGGTCTGAACAGAGAGGCAGATTCCATAGCCAGGATGGTGTTGGGTAGTGAAGCAGTGGGTCTTTTGGAGTCTGGATCAAGGGCAGAGCCATGGACACCGAGATCTGGCCCTGGCTGTGCAGGAGCAAAACCGTGTGCTTTACAGAGGCCAAGTGTCTTAGAGGATGACAGTGTGAGCCCCAGGGAGCAGACAGGAACACAGAAGCAGAGAGGAATTGATCCTGTGACCCCAGCGACTGACTGTGTGGTGGCAGACTACTTTTCCACTTCCTGCAATTATGCTGAGTGCAAATCTACTTTACACAGACCCCGTTTTCTTTAAGCTAACTTAAGTGGGTTCTTGTTCTGGGCAACCAGATTATTCCCAAGCAGGAAATGGCACCAGAAGAGCAGTTGTAAACCACAGACCATCAAATAAAATGTTGGAACTGGCTGAAAAGGTGCATCAGGGAGTGACGGGTAGTGGGGATTCCTGCATCCCAAGAGTCTGCAGGAATGAAATAGACTGGAAGCTCGTTCATGTTCTGAGCAGTGATATGAGAAACCATCAAAGCAGGTCCGGGGTTAACCCCGGGTTTACAACACGGCAGAAATTTGCCACCCCTAAAGAATCCCTCCAGGCTGCGTACAGAGGATGTCAGCACCAGCTGGAAGCGAGGACTGTTGTGGCTTCTCAGCCCCATGAAAGAGAATCCTCCCTAGTCCCCAGTGGGCAGAACTGGGGACAATCAGATCTGAACAGGGCACTCATGCCACTGCCAAGGAGGTGAGTCGGCAACTGACAGGGCCTGGAGGGTCTGCTGGTCTAGACCACTGACCAAAGGATGGTGCCATCCTGAGAGTTTCTCTCCCCCAGCCCATCACCAGGATAATAGTCGGAGGGGAGTCTGACTACAAAACTCCTAACGAATTCAGATATGAAGAACAGAACATACTCCAATGGGAAATCAGTTTCCAGAGGGAGGGGACGCAAGGGGGAGGGGGAGGATGGTCTGCATCTCCCTCCTCTGATGACTATAAGCTGCGCTGGAGGGAGCTAAATGTATGGTTTAGCCTACAGGAGGAAGGATGGTGAGGACTCACACCTGGACCAGACTGAGACAAATGGAGGAGCTCTGGACATCAACTGGAGACTATGGACCTAGATACTGAAGCCATCACAGCCCTGGGACATCTGTGCAGCAGCTGGATGTGACTTCAGGCTGTCTCTTGTTGGGGCAGATGTGGACAACCATCAGGACTGGGGGCAAGCTCCCTAGCCTGCACTTGTCAGAAATGTCCTTGGGCTTGTTTATATCCTCTTAGGGCAGGGTTTCCTAACTTTAGCACTCTTGACACTTGAGGTTGGATAATTCTTTGTTGCAGGGGGCTGTCCAGTATACTGTAGGATGTTTGGCAGAATCTCTGGCCTCTATTCACTAGATGACAGTAGCACACTCCCTCCAAAAAATTTGTGACAACCAAAAATGTCTCCACCGCGGGAGGGTAAAATCGCCCCTGGCTAGGAACCATGGAGGCAGTGAGGTACTTAGGAGTAGTATGAACAGGAGGAAGACAGTTGCAAGGGTGGGGAAAGAGTTGCAAGGGGAGTGTTCAGCAGTGCCCAGGGCCCTTAAGACAGGAGGTTAAAAGTTGGGTCTGGCGGTCACCTTGAGCCAATCTGGGCATGGGGTGAAGAGGGGTCAGAAGCCCAACTGCAAGGATTGTGGAGTGTGCAGAAGTGAGGAAGTGCAGTCAGTGCTGGGGGCTCCTCTTCGGGGACCTTTGACTGTGAGGTAGATCCTGCACAGTGTATTGGAGTCATGTCCACTATACTGTTCAATGAAAAAAATATAATGGCTAATTGAGTGTTTTGTGAAACAAAACCTCCAAAAATTCTGTAAGCATATGTGTATGCTATGTATATTATAGATTTATGTGTGCCTTATGTTACAGATTAATGTTTGAATAAGCAAAAAAGGTCTGGAAAAATATTTAGCATATAAGGTATTAACTAAGGAGGGTGGGATCAAGATCGGAGAATGGGAATCAGAAGTGTGGGTTTGGGGTGAGGTTGAGGTATGGGGCAGTAGGATGGAGGGCTTTTATATCTTTATATATTTCTGTGTTGTATAAAGCAAAATAAATGCTCACAAAAAATACAAAAAATAAAAGTAACTGAATTTACTGGCTTGGGTGGGTTTGGAAAGGCCACTTCTTCCTCTGGGATGGGAGGGAGGAAAAAGCAGACACTGATCTGCCTGGCAAGGGGGTGGGAAACCAGGGGGGCTCGTGTCTGTGTGTTCATGATGTGGACAAACAGACAAGGCATCTGAGAGTGAGCAAGGACATAAGGTCAGGGCGGGGGCGGGGGCTTCTGAGAAATGGCACTTGGTGGAATAACTTCACAGAATGGGGGTGGGGAATGGAGGGAGAGAAAAGGAAACTAAAGTGGGAGTCTGGAAGGAAAAGGCAGGGGAGCCAGGTAGGTCCAGGATGGGAACCAGATACAAACCTTAAGTATTACAGCCTGACACCCACTAGCTACAGCAATAACAGCACATACAAAAGGGGAAGAGGCAGGAGGGGTTGGCAGGGGTCTGTGCCTGATTCCCTGTCCCTTCTAGGCTTGTAGCATATCTTTTCATTTGCTGTTCTGCTATGGAGAAGCTCAGCACTAGTTATACTTTGTTTTCAGGTCCAATCAGCTGGGAGTGCAATTTCTAGCAACCCAGTCTTTACCTGAAAATACCTAAGATTTTAAAGTAAAGTTCAACTTACTTTAGGTCTTTGATTTTACAGTATGGATTACGCAGTGCTTGGCAGAGCAAGTGCAGTGGAGACACTGGCAAATTGCGCAGTTGGAAGGGCCTAAAAGAGACAAGAAAGTGAAAATAATTTAAAATGATTGAAGATAAAAATTTAAGTAAAACACTTATTTTGGCTTCTGTTGCTATACTAGTATTAATTTACCTCTTTCAAAAACCTTAGGCGGTCTTACCCCATTTTGGAGATAAGGAAATTAAGGCACAAAAAGTTAAGTAATCTTCCCAAGGTCACAGAGGAACAAAATGAAGGTCAATACTCAAATCTATTTGGCTCCAAAGCCAAAGCCATGTTATTGTGTGCCACGCACCAAGGTAGGCACTTTACATATAGAATTTATCCTATCTGGTCCTTAATCCAATGACAGGTATTATAATCACTATTTTGCAGATGCTCAGAGAGGTCAAGTGACTTGCCCAAGCTATCTTTATAATATAACTGATTCTTGGTTGTCAGTACTAACGGAAGAATTAATGACAATAATTGAGAACTAGAAAAGTTCAATACAATTGAAAAATGTGGGAGTTAGGGGCACCGATCCCCTCCAGTCAAAAATTCATGTAAAACTTTACAGTCAGTCCTCCCTATCCCTCCATATCCGAGCTTCTGCATCCAAGAATTCAACCAACCTCAATATTGTAGTATACATTTATTGAAAAAAAAAATCCATGTATAAGTGGACCTTTACAGTTCAAACCTTTGCTGTTCAAGGACCAACTGTAGTTAAATTCTCACTTAGTCAACATGCTTGGGAAAAGAGTTTTGGGGTTTACAATTTGAAGAGAGTTTAAGCTCTCTGATAAAGTCAATAGGATTGAAGTTTGGGGACTTCACCTAAGGCTGGTTTTCTGGAAAGCCAGAATGAACCAGAAGCCCCTTTTTGCTTGCATCAGTGCTTAAAAATCTCTCAATGTATGCTGTCTGTTATTTTACTTTATAATATATAGTTGAATTGAAGCTGTCATGAATTCATCAAGACATTGCAGCCAAGGTCCTTCATAATTCCAAGTTCATGTAATTTTTCCTACCCCTTTCCCTCTGGTCTTAAACACAAACTCTTGCTGCACCTCTCTTCCCTTCTTCACTTCCCACAAACACAAATACCCCATGCTCATTTCCACTTCTATGTTACTGCCCACTGAAGAAATATAACTATCTGAGAAAAGACTCAGGTTAATGCACTTTCCAAGTCGAACCTTCTGCCCACTCTCATCTCCTTGTCAAGGTCTCCTACCCCTCAGCTGGCCCAACAAGTAAAGGAGAGGCGCTGTCAATATTAAACTGAGTATTGAGAATGGACCTATGATCAGTGGCATTTTCCAAATAACAAAGGTATAAGTCTTCTTGGCTGCTTTAGCCAGTAGAGCTGTATTTGTAGTATACAGAGTCTGTATTGTATAAATGGTTTACCTAAGCCTCTTTCAACCCCAGCTCTTGACTTTCCGTGAAGGTGCAAGTCTGGCAAAAAGAACTAAGGCTTTATAGCAATATTCACAGGAGTGCAGCTCTGCCCCTTACTAACCTGGTGGTTTTTGAGGCCTCAGTGATGAAGTATATGTAGAGGAGAGTGATGACCAATTCAACATGAAGTTTACAATCTTTTCCAGAATAGTTATCAACACCAAAATAGCAGAGTCCCCAAAAATAATCTTAATGACTTATGTGCTCATAACTTTTTATAATTAGAAAGCACCTTCACAGAATGACATTGAAGACTAATAAACACACATACTCACATACACACACTTATAGTGACTAGCACAGTGCCTGGCACATAGTAAGTGCTCAAAAATGTTAGCTTTCCCTCAGTGTCTACATAGGCCAGTGTTCAATATGTGATAAATACTCAAATCCTTATTGTGTTGATTGACATAAAATATGGAAACCAGAAATAATTAATTTTATTTACTGACAATGCTATAAATGATCATGCACTTGAATACTTGAAACAAACAAGAAGGCCCATCATTGCAGTAGGCCAAAACACTGAAGAAAATACATTAATATACTCACTGATTAAGCGTTAAGGTTGGTGGCATGAATGCTGAGGCTCGATCTTCCTCCTCAAATCCAAGTAGGTGCTGACACTTCAGAGACACTGACAGGTGACTGTGACTGCTTTTTACACAGAATGACATAGCCAGAATGTCCATTTTTGTATAGGTAGGTTGAAGCAGTATAATTGACTCTAACTCAGCAATTATCCTTTTTGCATATTCTTCTTCCTGAATCTCATACAAACAGCGGAACAAGTCCATTGGCTCAGTCTGTAACCTAGAAGATTTATCCTTTATTTCTTTCTCAGTCCACTTCAGTAACTCCTCTCGAAGTCCTGGAGAGACTTTTCTTCCAAAAGTAGTTTCCACAGTCTTTCCCTTTCCTTTATGTAAGAGACCAAATAAGAACTGTATTGTTAATGATGAAAACCCTTTTCCATACTGCTGGAATATTTCTTGCCACGTTTTCCCCACTTGATCAAAAAACATCCAGCTGCTGTCATTCTTCAGGGCATAGAACACAGCGGAAAGGAACTCTTGGAAACTGAAGTGAAGGAAAGTATAGACACTGACACCACTTTCAACTTTTTTCAAAAAGTGATTAAGAAAAGTGCAGTTGGTATCATACACTCCTATCCCATGTCTTCTGAGGTCACTGACTTGAAATAGGACCTGCTGGTTCTGCAGTCCCTCTGCAGCCAAAGAACAAAGGCCCCACAGGCAACTCTGTCCCTTCCACACTGAGATGCCTGTAAGGGTTTTGAGGCACTTGGAAAAGTAGAACAGATATACATCAGTCATGGTCTTAAGTGACCTCATAAGAGTCCTGTCACCATCTCCCTGTGACTGCAGGACACGGCAGATCATCCAGGAGATGATGGGAAGAGCAGACATAATGTCAAGGCCTTCATTTTCTCGCAGACCATAAAAGACTCTCATTGCTGCATTAGCACCTGAAAACTGACTTAAGAAATATGCTTTTTTTTCAGCATCTGTAAACCATAAGATCTCTGCCTGGATAGGTTGTTTTAACAGAGAGTGGAGCTTCTTCATGGTTGTAGGCCGGGCAGTTATCAGGAGGGAGGATTCAGGGAATAGTTTTTTCCTCACGAAACTACGTAAGAGGGTCTCTACCGGCTTCTTCTCCTGGAGGTTGGCACTAAGATCCTCTTCCTGGTCACATACAGGGTACTGAAGCTCAGGAAATCCATCAAGAATGAACAAAAGCTTCTCTGGATATACAGGAATAACATCCAGGATTGGTCCATTTATATCTTGGAAAGTTTTAGCGATCAGGTCAGCAGCACTAAGTTTAGCAATATGGCTTATTTCTCTGCAGTTTACATAGATGAGATAGTCAAATCTGCCTGGAGTAACTATTCCTGCTGCCCAGTCAAACATAAACTTATGCACCACAGCTGTTTTCCCAATCCCAGCACATCCCTGAAGCACCACAGTTTTGGGTGAGCTGGAGCCATCTTCTTCAGGATCAAATACATGTTCCATCTCAATAAAATTATCTTGTTGAGGAATTCCGCATGCTGGCTTTTCTGATATACAATGTTCTTTTACAACAAGCAATCGTGACTTTATATGCTTGCCATGGAGATAACATTTATCAACTCCTATTTTTTGGTATTTTTCCTTTAGATGTTTTCTAAATACTTCCCGGTAACCTAATAAGGTGACACCAGAGTTAGTAATCACAGAATCCTAGACAACAATACAAACAACAACGTTATAACTAATATCACCATCACCACCATCTCCACTTGGATGTCTCAAAGGCTGCTCAAACGTCATGTATCTGAGCCCTTGACTGCTACTCCGCTGCCTACCCCCCTAAAAAAAACCCTCCCCAGGCATCTCATCTTAGTGAAATGGTGCCAGCCTCAGAAAAATGTTAGGAGTCATTATTTCTTTTTTTCCTTGAATCCTCCGCATCCAATTAGCAAGGCCTATCACTTATACCTCCAAAACAAGCCGTCAATCCATTTATTTATCACTACATCCTCAAATACCACCCAAGTACAAGGCACTACCAATTCTTTACTGGACTGCTGAAATGGCCTCTTAATCATGTACTCTTGCCATCTATGGCTTCTCTCTACACAAGGAGCCAATGTAATCTTCTAAAAGTATCAATTACATCATGTCACTGCCCTGCCCAAAACTTTTCAAGAGCTTTTCATTACACTTGATATAAAATTCAAAATCCTTACCTTATCCTACCAGGTGTGCTACAATCTGGGCCCTACCTACCTCTGCTCCCCAGCCTCTTTTTACATCTTTCTCCTTCTCAGTCCTTACACTAAAGCCACACTGGCTTACTTTTAGTTTCTCACAAATGCCATGTTCTTTCCCACTTCAAGGCCTTTCCACCAACTATTCTCTCTGCTTGGAACACCCTCTTCCTGTTCTTCTCATGGAGAGCCCCTTCTCATCCTTCAGATCTTAAACATTACTTCTAAGCACCCAATTTAAAGCAGATTCTCTCTACCACTCCCTTTCCCATGACCCCGTTTTACCTTTATAACACTTATCACAACTTATAATTGTCTTGTTTATTTTTTCATTATCTATCTTTCCCACTAAACAGTAATCTACATGAAAACAGGGACCTTATCTGTCTTCTTCATCACAGTACCCTAAGTACCTAGTGTGGTGCCTGGAACATGGTAGTCAATAAACATTTATTGAAAATGGCTATAAATGCTTGTTTTTGAATTAAAAAGAAGTCATTTATTATGCCTATTCTGTGCCAGATACTATACTAGGCCCTTTACATATATTTTTAATTTAATTCTCACAATTTTCCCGTAAAGTAGGTATTATCCACACTTTATAGTTGAGGGAACTGCAACTTATTCCAAGGGTTTTAAGTTTATAAGTGTGCAATCTGTGTTTAGGTCTTGTGCTCAGAAGACCCATGCTTGGTGTAATACTCTGCTGTTCCTATCTTGAAATTCTTAAACAAGGAATCTTGCTTTTACATTTTGCACCGTACCCCATAAATAAGTAGCCAGTCCTGCTTATAGCATTTGGTAACTTGTCCTAGATTTGGCTGCTAGTAAGTGGCAAAGACTTAATTAAGAGACTTAATTAAGACTCAGGTTTGTCTGAAGCCATGGTTTATGTGCTTAAATATTATACCACATAGCTTTTCACTTTCTGCAAATAGAAAAAATAATCCAAAGAGTCAGTTATCAAGTTCAAACTTCTGTTAAGTCAATGTCTAAACTAGTGTGAACGAAAAATACTGCAACCATATCAGTAAATAAAGAATGCTGAAGCCTTCAAGTCATCAGCGGCTGCTACCACCCACCAGTGAAGACAAGCCTGCAGCCTGGCCTCTGCAACCACTCACAGTGGTGCACCCTGAGGGGACTCAGAATAAGAAAGGACAGGATACTGGCCCTAAATAGCTAGGGGCTTGTCAAAGGAATGAATTCAATGAGCCCAAATGTTTACTTCCTCCCATACAGAGAAAAGCACTAAATTCTTTAAATTGAGATGCCTGGTTTTCTTTAGTTAACAAGTAATCTTTTAATGCTCCAACTACCCGATCTTTGTTGTAAAACTCCTGTATACCCTAGCTCCTCCCCTACCTCTTCTGAGCAGTCCCTCAGAGCAATCTGAAAGGCTGTCATCCCAGGCTAGAAGGGGTTCCAGTCCTCAGAAATGTCCGCCAAATAAAACATAACTCTCAACTTTTAAGCTGTGCGTTTATTTCAGTCGACACTAACATTTCCCAATTAAGTTTTCCATGGAACACTTTTGCAAGATATTAACAAAAGAACGGTGAAAAAGGTGTCCTGTGGTCAAATAATGTAAGGGGAATGCACATTCTACCCCTTTTTAGAGTTCTCAATGCATATTATCATGTGAAAGGCTCTTAGAGGATCTACAATTAAAAAAAAAACAGGCTGTTTAACTTTGTTCAATTCAGTTCAATAATTTCTGGTCTTAAATGACTACAGAATCCTTTTTCAAAAGCAAAATTATTAATTCCTGGAGAATAGTAATCTGTAAAACTCAATTTGGGGAATGCTGAGCTACATAAATGTTGGCAAACTTATTCTGTAAAATTCTGTAAACAGTTTAGGCTTTTAGGTCTCTGATGCAATTACAGGCATACTTCAGAGATATTGCGGGTTCAGTTTCCGACCACTGCAATAAAGCGAATATTGCAATAAAGCAAGTCAAACAAATTTTTTGGTTTCTCCATGCGAAGTTACATTTACACTATACTGTAGTCTATTCATTGTGCAATAGCATTATGTCTAAAAAACAATGTACATACTTTAAAAAATACTTCATTGCAAAAAAAATGCTAACCATCATCTATCTGACAGAACAAGATTGTCACAAACCTTCAATTTGTTAAAAAAAAAAAAAAGCAGTATCTGTGAAGCGCCATACAGTGAGGCACAATGAAACAAGGTATGCCTTTACTCAGCTCTGCCATCTTAGTACGAAAGCAGCCATAGACAACATGTAAATGAATGGACATGGCTGGTTCCAGTAAAATTTTATTTACAAAAACGGGCAGCTGGCTGAATTTGGCCTACTAGCTATAATTTGTTGACCTCAGTCTAGATCATTCCAGAAGCAGACTGGTCTATTCTGTCCAGAAAGTTTTGAACATCTGGTGCTTGACCACCACCATCAGTGGTCCTCCTAGTAAGTGAATACCTATTCTAAATGATGTAAAGTCCTCTTTGTTATGATAGTCTGGGGCTTCATGGATATTGCCAAAAAAAAAAAAAAAATCAGATTGTTGCCCAGTGAATATGGGGGACGAAATGGGAGAGGACTGAGAATGAGTAGCTGGGTTCATGGGAAGCACTATTCTGAAAACTTATAAAAAACAGTAAAACAGAAAAGACATCTACCTGTAAGCTCCTTCCATGAAAATGAAGCTAGAGAACTTGAAGCAGCTGTGGGAGGAAAAAGCTAGGTTAAGAGTAGCGCAATACACATTCATACCAAAACATGAAATATACAGAAATTTAATCACACTGTTACAGCCATTCATGCTGTTCCCCAAACAGACATATAACAAAGAAAGAAACCCACCTCACATTAGATGTCCAACATAAAATAAAACCTAAGAACTTCCCTCACAGATATACTTAAAATGTAAACATTTATATTTATATGATTAATAAGGAAAACTTTAGGCATGAACTTTAAGGGGCATACATTATTTGAAGTGATTGTTTCTGACATTTTTACTTTCCTTTGAACATTAGCGTATTGCTTCTGTTGAGCCTAACTAATTAATGAGAAAGAATAAGGTACTGCTGATACTAGTTCTACAGAAATATACAATCACCTACATTCAAATGCATATACACACACTCAATCCAAACACTTATATATATAGGTATATAGATAAAAACACACAAGTGCGCACACACACACATGCACACCCCTCCACATTCATACAGGATTTTAGTACTTGCACACCTTTATAGGCAAGAGTGAGACTAGGTGTGACTAGGTGGATGGGAGGAAGCAGAGCCTGGAGAGGCAGATATTAAAATGTCACAGAAATGGGCAGCAAGAGAATGGTCTGGTGAAGATAACCAGTTTCTAGTCCCCATAGCTAAACATTCCTCGGAGTTCAGGAATCAGCCACTGGGGGAAGAATTCCAGCAATCTTCACTCTACTTTTTTGTGGTATCTCCTGTGAAAAATCTGTGGTTACAATAAAGGGAGAGACTTAAGTCTTTCATGATTATAAATGCTTTAGGGACTATGGAAAACAGTAGAAACAACAGTTGCATCTTCTTTCTGTCTTTCTTTTTCCTCACTTTGGGAAACACAAAAATTGTAGGGAGATTATTAATGGGTAAATTCTGTATCCATGTAATATCTTAATATACACACACTTATATACATACAACACAATTTTTAAAATTCAGAAGAATCCCAAAGTCCATGAGGAGAAGAAGTAGGGGAAAGAGAATGAACAGGATTACCTAGCTTATACCCTTTCTTACCTCAGTCACTCACCTTTATGTTTAGACAATAAACTCCAGGTACAAGCAGGTCCCATATCTTTTCTTTTCTTTTGACTGTTCATCCTGGCAAATCAAGAAGACTGTAATCCAAAACAGAAATGATGACTGTAAGGCCCAGTGGAAGCCCAAAGTAAAAAAGTAACTCAAGAAAGACTAGTCACCTAAGGCATTACGAAGCTGGGGGAGAGAGAAGGCCCAAAAACCAAGTAGATAGCTGGGATGGGACTAGGAGATCACATGAAGATAGACCAAAACCAACAGTCTTCAACTTGAAGAGGAAAAAAAATAAAAAGAGGATAGAATATCTGCAGACTTTTGAAGAGTACAAATATGGAGAATGCCAAATTGAGCTCTATATTGGGTTACTAAGGGAATAGGATTTAGGGAGTATACCTCTAATGCTTGTGGTCAAGACAAGAATGACTGTGTCCCTTTTTTTTTTTTCTTATTTTTTTATTGACATGTAGTCAATTTACTGCTGTGGGACACAAGGCTGCCAGTCGCTAAGCCAGTGACATGCAAGTTGGTAAAACAATTTACCAGAGATTAAGTATAAGAATAGAAAGGAGTTTATTAAGGTGTGCTGTCATAGGCAACAGTGAGCCACAAAGGCAAGGGGTGCCTGTATGAACACTGAGGGCTGGTTGTTGGGGTGTTTTATAAGGTCAAGTCACAAGGTACCGGATTGGCTTGTGCACAAGTCTCTGGTTGTAGGTGAGGTAAGAGGTTTAGGGTCCATGAAGGGCTGTGAGGTTTGACTCTGATAAGGCAGGCATTACCTGGAGCTATTAGTTTGTTAGGGGAAACATGCCCAGTAAAGAATGTACTTTATCTCTTGAGGGAAAAATGACTCTGTCCTTCTACAACACATTTTGGTACCATTCATAAAGGGAGAATAAGACCACAGATTAGAATACTGTGGTATAAGAATCAGTCTAGAGAGTCAGGAGATCTAGGCCCTAGACCATTTCTAAAACTATCCACCTATGGACCTTGAGTAAGATTCTTCTACTTTCTGGATCTATTTTATTATTTTCAAAATGGCAGAGGGAATGTTAGCCTAGGTTTCTTTCCAGGTTGAACACCGTAAGATCAGTGGTTCTAAGTCCCAGCTGCACATTAGAATCACCTTCACACCACCCTCTAGAATTTTTTTTGCAATATTACTTATCAATTTCTAACACACTTGGTAATTTTCTTATGTATTAGGCTTATTGTTCATTTTCAGTCTTTCCCACCTACATTTAATTATTGGCCCCAATTCTCAGACTTTGCCATGAACTTGGTGATCCACACAAAAGAAGTAGAGCTTATTTTCCCACCTTTTGTCTCTGAGCTCAGCTTTGAGACTTGCTTTGGCTAATGGAGTGTACACAGATGTGACTTGAGCAGGGATTGAAATGTGCCTGCACGGTTCTACATGCCCCCTCTTGTGATCTTCTGCCACTGGCATGAGACAAGCAATGAGAGAAACAAGCCCCAGGTAGTCCATTGGTCTAAGGATGAGAAATGCATGAAGTAGAGCCACCCCAGTTTACTCAGTCCTACAGCACGAAAAGTAGAGTCACTCCTGCCTAAATCAAGAGTTGCCCAACAGAACCCTGCTTAATCAGCTGAATCCCAGCTGGCCTCCAGATCTGTGAGAATAAGTGATTAATAAATTCTTAATTTTTCATGCCACTGAGATTTTGTGGTTGTTATATATTGTGGCAACAGTTAACTGATACATCTTGCTGGAAAGTAAATGTTTAGAAAATGTTTGGCATGGAGAAGATATCCCTTAAATATGTGTTGAATAAACTGAAGGAATGAATAAAATCTTTTTTAAAAAAATCCAATGCCTAGTCTGCATTCCTGATAAATTAAATCAGAACCTTTGATAATGAGGTTTGGCATCAATTTCTTTTCAAAGTTCCCTAGGTGATTCTAATATGCAGCCAGGGAAGAGAGCCACTGTTCTAAGATTTAGTTATTTCTGATAGAGGAGAGTGTATTGGTGAAGCACACAGGCTTTGCAATCAAACAAATGTGTTCAAGCCCTGACTCTACCACTTACTATGTGACAACCACTGAATTAACATCTCTAAGCCTCAGATTCCTCAACTATTAAGTAGGGATAACAAGAGCACTTTCCTAATAAGGTTATTAGGAAGATTAAATGAGGTATGCATTTGAAGTATTCAGTATACTACATGGTACACAGTAAGGGCTCAATAATCCTAAACTGTAGCTAATGGTGTTGTTGTACCATTTGATATGGAGTAAAAATGCCTTTAAACTTAGATAGACCTTACTTAAATTCCATTTCCACTGCTTTCTAGCAATACGACTTTGAGTAAATTACTTACTCTCTAAGACTACAGTAATCCATCTGTAAAATATGGTGATAACAATAACTACTTCACTAATTTGTTGTGAGGATTAAATAAGATGACACATAAAACACTTAGCAGAGGACCGAGTGCAATATGAATAATAAATGTGAGAAAAAATAAGTTGGCATTTATTATAACTGACAGAAAAAAGTTACACTCTATTAAAATCTCCACATAACAACTTCATTTTTATGAGATGGAATGTTCCCAGCACAGTGTTATATTCCTATACACAGGGTTCTTCCTCCAATCACTAGGAATATCATGTCCTTTAAAAAATAGAATAAATTCTCTAGTAAAAATTACTCCAATAAGCAGTACTGCCCTCAGGTAATGGAGCTGGAGGAGAACATGGCCATTCATTTTCTTCTTAGATTATCTCTACTATGCCCATTATTTCAATCACCCTTATGACTTCCTTGTTTATCCCAGTCTAGCCCTCTCCTCTGAGATCGAGATTTATTCATCTAAAGCCTTACTCAACATCTCCACTTGGATGTTGACACCTCTCTTTTACTTATCTCCTTTGGTAATCATTGTTTGGTTTGTCTGAGGTTCTGCTACCTAAATGCCCGAAGCTTCCTTAGTTCCTGACCTCCTTGAGGCCTTGTTTTTGAGTACTTCATGTAGTTTCAAGCAACTCTAGTATCCTTCCAAAAATCCCTGTTTTTGCTCAAGGTTTTCAGAATCAATTTCTGTTGCCTGCAACTAAAGAACTCTGACACAAAAATTATACCAGAGATATTAAGAATGAACCATCAGAAAGAGAAAATTTAAAAAACAATCCCATTCACAGTCACATCAAAAAGAATAAAATACCTGGAAATAAATTTATCTAAAGAGGTAAAAGACTTGTACTCAGAAAACTATAGGGCACTGATGGAAGAAACTGAAGATGACACAAAGAGACAGAAAGATATACTGTGCTCATGGATTGGAAGAATTAATATTGTTAAAATGACCATACTACCCAAGGCAAGCTACAGATTCAATGCAATCTCTGTCAAAATATCAATGGCCTTTTTCACAGAACTAGAACAAATATTCTAAAATTTGTATAGAAACACAAAAGACCCCAAATAGCTAAAATAATCTTGAGAAAGAAGAACAAAACAAGAGGTATCATGCTCCCTGATTTCAAACTGTACTACAAACTTCCCATAATCAAGACAGTATGAGGGGGAAGGGTATAGCTCAAGTGACAGAGCACATGCTTAGCATGCATGAGGTCCTGGGTTCAATACCCAGTACCTCCTCTAAATCAATCAATCAATCTTTAAAAAAAAAAAACCAGTATGGTATTGGCACAAAAAAAGACACACAGATCAATGGAACAGAATAGATAGCCCAGAAATGAACCCAAACTTACATGGGCAATTAATGTATAACAAATGAGGCAAGAATATATAATGGGGGAAAGACAGCCTCTTTGATAAATGGTGTTGGGAAAACTGGACAACTATATGCAAAAAGAATCAAACTGGACTACTTTGTCACACCATATACAAAAATAAACTCAAAATGGATTGAAGACTTAAATGTAAGACCTGAAACCATAAAACTGCTAGAAGAAAACATGGGGAATACACTCTTTGACATCAATCTTAGCAATATTATTTTGGGTATGTCTCCTCAGGCAAGAAGAAGAAACAAAAGCAAGAATAAACAAATGGTACTACATCAAACTAAAAAAGCTTTTGCACAGTAAAGGAAGCTATCGACAAAAACAAAAAGCCCCCTGCTGAACAGGAGAAGATACCTGCAAATGATATATCCAGTAAGGGGCTAATATCCAAAATATACAAAGAACTCAGAAAACTCAACATCAAAAAACAAACAACCCAATTAAAAAATGGGCAGAGGTGGGTGGGGGGTATAGCTCAGTGGTAGAGCACATGCTTGGCGTGCACAAGGTCCTGTGTTCAATCCCCAGTGCCTCCGTCAAGGGGTAGAAAAATAGTCAGAGTACCTGCATAGACAATTTCAAAAAAAGACATACAGATGGCCAACAGGCAAATGAAAAGAGGCTCAATATTACTAATCATCAGGAAAAAGCAGATGAAAACTTCAGTGAGATATCACCTTACACCTATCAGAATGGCTATTATCAAAAAGACAACAAGGCGAGGATGTGGAGAAACAGAACCCTGTGCACTGCTGGTAGGAATGTATATTGCTGCAACCACAATGGAAAACAGTATGGAGATTCTTCAAAAAATTAAAAATAGAATTACCATATGATCAGCAACTCCACTTCTGGGTATTTATCTGAAGAAAACAAGACCACTAATTATAAAATACGTATGCACCCCTATGTTCTTTGCAGCAATATTTACAATAGTCAAGATATGGAAGAAACCTAAGTTCCCATTGATAGATGAATGGATAAAGAACAAGTGGTATATATATATATACAATGGAATATTACTCAGCCATGAAATCTTGCCATTTGCAACAACGTATGTGGAATCTAAAAAACAAAACAAACGAACAGAAACAGAGTCATAGATACACAGAACAAACAGGTGGTTGCCATATGGGAGGGGGTTGAGGGGAGGAGAGAAGTAAGTTAAAGATATTAAGAGGTGCAAACTTTCAGTTACAAAATAAATGAGTCACAGTGTGGGGAATATAGTCAATAATTATGTAATATCTTTGTATGGTGACAGATGACAACTAGACTTATTGTGGTGATCTTTTGGAAATGTATAGAAATATCGAATCACCATGTTGTATACCAGGAACTAACATAGTGTTGTAGATCAATTATACTTCAAAAGCAGACAAAGAACCAAACTCATAGAAAAAGAGATCAGATTTGTGACCACCAGAGGTGGGGGGAGGGGATTAGATGAAGGTAGTCAAAAGGTACAAAGTTCTACTCATAAGATAAATTAAGTACTATGGATATAATGTACAGCATGATAAAGATAATTAACACTGCTGTATGAAAGTTGTTAAGAGAGTAAATCCTAAAAGTTCCCATCACAGGGAAAAATTTTTTTCTATTTCTTTAATGTTGTATCTATATTAGACAATATAATCATTTCATGATGTAAGTCATATCATTACGTTGTACACTTTAAACTTATACAGTGCTGTATGTCAATTACATCTCAATAAAACTGAGGAAAAAAGAAATTAAAAAATATATGAGAGAGTAAGTTACAGTCAACAGACTTTTAGGGAATTATGGGAGTATTTTATAACAGGTTATCAGATGCAGTTAGAGTAAAATGCTGTGAGATGGCCCAAATTTCAGAATGGGAAAGTAGTAGCCATTGTACTAGGATTTCCACTAGAACAAATGGAATCTTTATGCAAAGTACTAAAAGATGCCCTCCCCAAGAAGACAAATCAAAGTAAGATGTCTCCTCCGGGCAGCTGAATTACAAAAGGGTAAAACTGTGCTTCTTCCTCTGGTATGGGGGAACACCAAGCTAGGGAAAACAAGTTTGAGAACAGGGTATGGGCTAATTTCAGTCCCCATTCATACCCTTGGCTGTGTGTCTTTTCAGTCAATAAACTGTACAACTTTTCATGGTGACTTTACATGGTATGCGTGCTGCCAATAACAGAGGAGAGAAATGCTGCAAATTTAAATCTCATCTCTAAGCCTAAAATAAGACTCTGTGTTTTTTTATTGAGATATAACTCACATATCATAAAATTCACCCTTTTAAAGTGTATAATTCAATGCTTTATAAGTACACTCACAAAGTTTTATAACCATTACCACTATTTAATTACAGAGCGTTTTCATCACCCCAAAAAGAGATGCTGTAACCATTAAGCAAACACCCTATTCTCCCTTCTCCCAGGACCTGGCAACCACAATTCTACTTTATGTCTCTAAGGATTTGCCTATTCTGGACATTTCGTATAAATGGAATCATACAATATGTAGCCTTTGTGTCTGGCTTTGTTTACTCAGTATAATGTTTTCAAGGTTCATCCATGTTGTAGTGTTTATCAGTACTTCCTTCTTTTTATGACTGAATAATAATCTATTTCACATCCACTAGAACAGTTATAATTTTAAAAATGGAAAATGCCAAGATGTGGAAAAATCAGATCCCTCATACACTGCCAATAGGAATATAAAATGCTGCAGCCACTATGGAAAATTTTGACATTTCCTCAATAAATTAAACATAGGATTACCATGGGATCTAGCAACTCCACTCCCAGATAATATACCCAAAAGGATTGAAAACAGGTATTTTAAAAAAATTTGTACAAGGATATTCAAAGAAACACCATACATAACAGCAAAAAGGTGAAAATAACCCCAATGTCTATCAACTGATGAACTGAATAAATAAAATGTGGTATATACTTACAGCGGAATATTATCCAGCCATAAGAAGGAACAAAGTACTGATAAGTGCTACAATATAGATGAAGCTTGAAAACATGCTATGTGAAGGAAGTATGATTCCATTTATATGAAATGAACATAACAGGCAAATCCATAGAGACAGAAAGTAGAGTAGTGGTTGCCAGGGTTGGGGGCAAAGGGGAATTGGTAGAGACTGCTAATGGTTATGCGATCTCTGTTTGGGATGTTGGAAATATTCTGGAATTAGTGGTAATGGTTGCACAGAATTGTGAATATACTGGAAATCACTAAGTTGTACACTTTAAAAAGGTGGATTTTATGGTATGTAAATAAAATCAATCAATATTAATTTAATAAAGTCAATAAACTAAACTTGAGGTAATCATTTTACAACATATACCTATATTAAATCATTATGTTGTCCATCTAAAATTAATACAGAGTTATATGTCAATTATAGCTCTATTAAAAATAGAAAAAGAGGCACAAAAACAGATATGGATCAATAGAACAGAACAGAGAGCCCAGAAATAAACCCACATATCTACGGTCAATTAATCTTCGACAAAGGAGGCAAGAATATACAATGGAGAAAAGACAGTCTCTTACGGCTAGTAGTGTTTGGAAAGCTGGACAGCCACATGTAAATCAGTGAATTAAGAACACTCCCTCACACCATACACAAAAATAAACTCAAAATGGTTTAAAGACTTAAATATAAGACAAGACATCATAAAAACTCCTAGAAGAGAACATGGGCAAAACATTCTCTGACATAAATTGTAGCAATGTTTTCTTAGGTCAGTCTCCCAATGCAATAGAAATAAAAGCAAAAATAAACAAATGGGACCTAATCAAACTTATAAGCTTTTGCACAGCAAAGGAAACCATAACAAAATGAAAAGACAACCTATGGACTGGGAGGAAATATTTGCAAACCATGTAACCAACAAGGACATAATTTCCAAAATATACAAACAGCTCATACAACTCAATAGCAAAAAAACAAACAACCCAATCAAAAAATGGGCAGAAGACCTAAACAGACATTTCTCCAAGTAAGACATACAGATGACCAATAGGCACATGACAAGATGCTCAATATCACTAATTATCAGAGAAATGCAAATCAAAACTACTATGAAGTATCACCTCATACTGGTCAGAATGGCCATCATTAAAAAGTCTACAAACAATAGGGGGAGGATATAGCTCGGTGGTAGAGTGCATACCTAGCGTGTACGAGGTCCTGGGTTCAATCCCTAGTACCTGCATAATAAATAAATAAACTAACCAAATAGATAAACCTAATTACACCCCCTGCAAAAAGGCAATTAAAAAATTTTAAAGTCTACAAATAATAAATGCTGGAGAGGGTATGGAGAAAAGGGAACCCTCCTACATTGTTGGTGGGAATGTAATTTGGTGCAGCCACTATGGAGGACAGTATGGAGGTTCCTTAAAAAACTAAAAATAAACTTACCGTATGATCCAGCAATCCCACTCCTGGGCATATACCCAGAGAAAACTGTAATTCCAAAAGACACATGCACCCTAATGTTCATAGAAGCAGTATTTACAATAGCCAAAACATGGAAACAACCTAAATGTCCATTGACAGATGACTGGATAAAGAAGATGTGGTATATACATACAATAAAGTATTACTCAGCCATAAAAAATGACATAATGCCATTTGCAGCAACATGGATTATATATTAAGAGAAGTAAGTAGAGATTATCATGTTAACTGAAGTCAGATAAGGATAAATATCATATGATATCACTTATATGTGGCACCTAAAAAAGATACAAATTTTATTTACAAACCAGAAATAGACTCCCAGACATAGAAAACAGACTATGGTTACCAACTGGGAAAGGTGGGGAGGGATAAATTAGGAGTGTGGAATTAACAGATACACACTACCATACATAAAATAGATAAACAACAAGGACCTACTGTATAGCACAGGGAACTATATTCAATTTCTTATAATAAACTATAATGGAAAAGAATCTGAAAATATATGTATATATGTATGTATAGGTATAACTGAATTGCTTTGCGGTATACCTGAAAGCAACACTGTAAGTCAATCACACTTCAATAAAAAATAAAGTTAAAAGAAAACCAAAATTGGCCTAAGAAATAGAAAACTTAAACAGACCAATTAATTGTAGAAGAATGTGAAATTACAATAACCTACCTCAAAAATCACTAGCCCCAAAAAGTTTTGTGGGAGACTTTGATCAAACCATCTAGGAACAGATTAATCAAACTTTATATAAAATTTTCCATAGCAAAGTAGAAGAAAAGAAATGACAACATACAGCCATAAGGCTAGTATAATCTTGATACCAAAACTGACAAGTAAAGGGAAAGAAATGCTAGGTCTATCTCACTTATGAACCTAGATATAAAAATGCATAACCTTAATACCAAAATCAGTCAAGCACAGGAAAACGATAGGTCATTATTTTTCACAGGGATGTTGACAGTATTTTTGGTGGGACAATTCTTCATTTAGCGTCCCTGATCTCTATTCACTAAATGCCAGGACTCCCCACACACACCCAGTAAACTGTGGCAACCAAAATCACCTCCAGACATTTTCAAATGTTTACTGGAGTGGCTCAGCCCTAGGCTGAGGATCAATGCTATAGGCAATTTCATTTATGAACACAGATACAAAACTGCTAAACAAAAGATTAGTCCCTCAAATCCTGCAGTACATTAAAAATACACATTATACCCTGATAGGTTAATCCTAGGAATGCAGGGTAGCTTTAACATTTACAGATCTGTCAATGTGGAACAGGGAACCAATTCCTTACTTGGCAGGGAGAGTTAAGCATTTATCCTGTCTTTTCTATAGGAACTGTATTTTAGGCTTACCAAATAGCCCTAGTAACTAAGGGATAGTTCTTAACAGAGGTATGCTAGCTAATAAACTTAGAAAGAATATGAAAATTAGAAAAATCATAATTTTGAAGTCCTTAATGAAATAATTGGTTCACATAACAGTTATCAACTGAACAGTAAAGCCATTAGATGAAAGCGTGGTGGGAGAACTTTACAATGACAGGATCAGATTATCACCACTTCAATCCACTTTAGTATCACTAAGAGTGAGACAAGCAAACATTATGTAAAAAGAAAGCACATGGTATCAACCATGAAATAGTCTTAAATAATATGAATCTGAATCTAATCAAGCATTTAGATCTATCTTTCAGTCAACAGGAAATACAAGCAATACAGAAACAAGTGAAATAGCACCTCAAGGAAGTAATCAGCTAAATCCAGAATGTGGGAGAGTCTACAGAACAAATGCCAGATTTCTTCAACAGGCCAATGGCATGAAAATAAGAGAGGAGGTGTTTTTCTGTTTTAGTTTTTTAAAAGAAACTTAAAGGAAACATAAGACATATAACTTAATACAATGAGTTGACCTTGGCTGTTGAGTCCTGATCGGAACAAATTCCAATGGTAAAAACATATTTTAGACAGTTGGAAAAATCTGACGATATGCTGGGTATTAGTGTGATAATGGAACTATGATTGTATGAGAAAATGTCCTTTTGCTATATTTTTTGTGATGTATACTGAAATATTTAGGAGTGAAATTATATATGATATTCATGATTAGTGTAAAATATCCCATGGCAAAATGTTGATGGCTATTAAAGCTCAGTTATAGGTACATGGGGGTTTATAGTACTCTCTACTGTCATTTATGTTTGGAAATTACCATAATATAAAGGTTTTAAAAAGCTATCAATGCAATTCAATGCATTAACCCTTTAAAGGGGAAAAAACTATACGTCCAACTTACAGGTGAAAAAGCAATTGACAAAAGTTTATGCCCATTCTTGCTTTTTAAAAGTCTTAAAAAAGTAGGAATTAAAGAAAACTTATTTGACTTAATAAAGGGCAACTGTCAGTAACTCACACTAAGGAGCATAGTTAAAATTTTAGAAGCACTCCCATTAAAGAGAGGAATAAGATAAGGATATCTGATATCATTGCTACTATTCAATCCTGTGCTGACAGTACTAGCCAATGCATTCAGATAAGAAAAATACACATGGTATACAGACTGAAGCCAAAGAGAAAAAACTATCCATATTTGCACATAATCTGTTTGCTAACCTAGAAAATCTAACAGACTCAATGAACAAACTATTAGGAAAAAAAAGGAATTCAGTAAAGTTCTTGGACACAATTTCAAACAAAAAACAATAGTTATCTTACATACCTTTAGCTATAAAATGAAAGCAAAAATCCTATTATAGTAGCAATAAAAGTTATAAAGCATCTAGAAATAGCCCAAACAAGATACGTTCAAGACATTTTTAGGATGGCAAAAAATGATGAAACATTATTAAAGGACTTAAAAATTTGAATAAATGGAGAGCCATACCACATTTATTCATATAAAGGAAGACTCATAAATGTAAAGATGTCAATCATCCCGTTAACTCTGTAAATTCAAAGCAATGCCAACAAAAAGACCAATAAGATTCTATATGGGTATGATAATATGATTCTAAAATCCATATAAAAAGTAAACATGCAAGAATAACACAAAATTGAAAAAAAGATGGCTTTCCATTACAGATATCAAACATAAAACTATAGAAATTTAAAGTGTGGTATAAATGCAGGTATAAATAAATGGATCAGTAAAACCAAATAAAGAATCCTGAAACAAACCTAAATATGCGTAAGAATCTAGTACTAAAGGTAGCAATTTAGAAGTGAGTAGATAAACTAAAGAGGGAGATACATGGCATATACATGGCAAAACATTTTGTATTAGCAAAAACTTAGAAATAACCATGTCAATGGGGAAAATGGCTACACAAATTATAGCCTATCTATTTGGTAGAATACTATGTGCAACAGTGAAAAAGAACAAGTTAGACTCACATGTGCTAACATGAAAAGTTCTTGAAGTTAAGTTAAACAATGGGTAGGGAGGGGGAGAATCAGGGTGGAAATCAGTGATGACCAAAGGGGGTTTTAATCCTCTAAAAGAAAAATGTATTCATGTGTCATACATATAATAAACTCAATAAATAAGAAATTTAAAAGCTGCATAATATGAATGAGTCAAGCTAAGTAAAAACTTATATATATAGAAATATTTATTCATGTGAATGCATGGAAAGGGGACTCTAAGGATACTCACCAAACTGCTGACAGTTTTTTTGTTTTATTTTTTGGGGGGAGTTTGACGGTGGGAGTGGCAAATATGGAAGGAGCAGAAAAGGCAAGTTTCAAGATTTATTCTCTGTATACCTGTGTATTATTTCAATCTTTTACCGTGAAAACATACTTATATATTATTGCGTGATTAAAAAATAAAGACATGAAAAAAGTCAAAGACACTGTTAAGTGGAAAAAGCTAGTTGCTATAATATATATATATAAAATTCTTTTGTATACATAGGTAATAACGTATATACCTATTGTATTATATATGTGTACATATATAATGCATACAGACAAAAATACAAATTGGATTTTCACAATTTATATACTTGTCACTTATTCTGTTATAATGAGCATATAGTTATGCATTACTTAAGAAACACTATGGTAATTATTTTGCAATATATACATATATCAAATCATTATGTTGTACACCTTGAACTATATAATGTTATATATCAATTATATCTCAATAAAACTGGGAAGGGAAGAAACATATAAACACAGATAAATCTAATCATGTCATTCACCCAATCAAAGCCCTTCAGTAGGAGTAGTCCCACTGCTCTTAGGATGTGGCCCAAAATAACTAAGGGGGCCTGCCATTCAGCCTCAGCTCACAATACTCTCCCCCTTGCTTAATATGCTTTAGTTGTAGGAGACACCTTTCAGTTCTTCAAGTCCCTTATACATGTTCTAGCTTCAAGTCTCTGCACATGCTGTTTGTTTCCTCTACCTGGAACACTTCCTCCATTCATCCTTCCTCCACCTCCTTCTACCCCAGTTGATCCTTCAGTTCTCATCACTTCTTCAGAGGAGCCTTCCGTGACATTCCACACAGGGTCAGGTCCTCCTGGTATAAATACTTACAGAACCCTTATTTTTCCTTTACAGCTCTTATCTCAATTTGCAGTTTTCTATTTATAGGTGGGATTTTTAATGTCTGTTCTCTCTCCTACTAGGCTGTAAGCTCCATGAGAGCAGGACTTTTGTCTGTCTTGTTATATCCTGACATTTAATAAGAGCTCAGTAAATATTTGTGAAGTAAATGACTGCTCTCTGTTAATCAGGGTGGACCTTAGCTTGGCACTAGCTCCATTTTCCTCTCCATTCCAACCCATGCCATCAGATAAGCAACCTCAATGACTATGGATGACTCACTCAACACTGCTGCCTCACTGTCCCTTGATCTCCTCTACTTCTACAACCTCTGACCACATACCATTTCACATGCCATTTCTAGCTATTAGTGTCCTAGATCACCCGATAAACATAGAGCTGCTCCACTTTAGAACTCCTGAACTCCACTAACCCAATCTCTGTCTACAACCTCCTACCCCTATTACTTGTTTCTCAGAATACCCACTCCTCATTCTCATCAAGATCTCCTATCCTTTGACATCTCCTATTCTTCAGTTCATTATCACCTCACTGCTCAACTACCTATCCAGTCTAAATGCCACAGTACACCACTTCAAACACTCTTGTCAGCAGCCTCACTGCTCTAATCCATTTTAATCTGCCATTTATGGAGCTACTATGGGCCACTCTACATATATTATTTCTGTAACTTCTCATAACACCTATATTAGGTAGGGACTGCTATTATCCCCTTTTACAGATCAGGAAAAGGATTCTTAAAGAGGTGAAGTAACTTGTTCAAGATCACACAACTAGAAAGCGATGGGATCTGAATGAGGTCTGTCCAACAGAGATCTGTCTGACACCAAGGTCTGTGCTCTGAACCAGTAGGTTACTTTGCCTCTCAGAGGGAACAGTAACTCTGACTGCAACATAGAGAATGAAAGGGAAGGAAGCAGGCAAGTGTAAAGGCTTGAAGACTGAGGCAGCAATCCAGGTGAGAGTTGATGATGGGCTAATCCTTATCCATCAGAACACTGGAAATAATTCAAACTATAAGTCCCACTTACTTTCAGGAGTGTGACTTTACAGGATGGACCTGGTGGACTTTGGCTGAGGACGGCACAGCTAGGTGTGCCTAGAAGAGACCAAAAAGAAATCAGCAGTTTAATACATTCTTTCAGAATACAATTTTTACTTAATGTGCATGTACATATATACTTCCAGGTAAGCTGTCATTTATTAAATGCTTCCATGCGCTGGGAATTTATTATAGTCTTATTTACACTTCTAACTGTGCTGTGAGCTACTCTCCCATTTTATAAATGAGGAAAGTGGGGCTCACGAAGATCAGGGAAATGGCTTCACATCACACAGTTAGTTAATGGTAAAGATGGGATCAGAACCCAAATCCACCTACCCAGCGCAACCTTAAGAGTCACACTCTCCACACTCTACCCAAGCTGTTGAGACCTTTGGGCGCAGTAGGGACGGGGCAGGTTGGAGGGGTAGGGTTAGGATCCAACCAGGAAGCGCTGCTGAGCCCTGCGCTCCGACCTTAGCGAGAGCGGGGAGCTGACCAGCACTGCCGAGGCCGGTGCCCAAAGCCGGGCTGACCAGCCGCTGGCTCGGGGGACCTGGTCGCGAGGTCCGGCATCGGGGCTGGATGGGGAAGGCCACGGGGACGCCCGTGCGGCCGTACCCTGGGGAGGACCCCGTTCTATACGCCCACTCTAAGGGCGCCACGTCCCAGAGGAACGGCCAAGACGGCCTCGAAGCCACCAAGCCCAGGATGGGCCCACAGAGAGCGGAGGCAACAGCTCGGTCACCTGTTCTGTTCCCCCCTCGCGGAATCACAAGACCCGGTGGCAAATGCCAAAGTCACACATTTGGGTTTCCCCCTCACTTTCTGCCAGGATCTGGGGTCTACCGATGGCCGTCCGTGGGCCGAGGAACCCTCTCCATTGACACGCAAACCATCTGCCTTTTTTTTTTTTTTTTGAGGAGATAGTCAGTAGTTTTCCTCAGATTTTCAAACGGGTCAGGTCCACCCTCCCCCCACCGCAAAAAATTTAAAAGTTAAGAATGCTGACTGGAAGCTGTCAGCCGGAGCTTCTCTAACATCTTTACCTCAGTCCTGCACGCTCGCAGTGTCAGTCCCCACCCCCGGCGTCACTCAGCATTCCTTTCCGTTGTCCCCTCCCCCCTCACGCAAGCCTACACGCACGCACCCCCCACGCACGGCCCCCCACGCACGCGCCGCACGCACGCGCTACTATTCTCCGCACATATCCCCATAAATCGCTGCACGCACACGTGACCCCCCGCGACCCTTCGCGCACACGCGCATTCCACCAGTCCTGTGCCCCCCCGCAACGTACGCACCTCAGGACCCCCTCCACACGCGCATCTTCGCTAGCCTCTCCCGTCACTCCTCTCTCCTTTCCAGGACGAGCTTCCGGGCCTGGCGGCCGGGCCCTCCCTGCCCCTAGCTTCGAGGGCAGCGAGGTCTCTCCCCAGCTTGCTGAGCTCACCCCGCCCGAGCCTGCGGCAGGCCCGTCAGACTGGGCGGCCGCTTCCCTCCTCACATCCCAGGAGACACCGGGCGGGGTGTGGCACCACCCACGCTCGGCCACCAGGGCCTTCAGATGACTGGGAGGCCAGCCGCTCAGCTGGAGGGAACTCCCTCGATTTCCTGTCCCTCCGGCTGGAGTGGGCGGGGGTGGGGGTGCGGCGGGAGGCTTTCTTCGTCCTTGCTGGGAAAAGCGCTCACCTGGTTCCCAAAGCCAGTTTACCCTTCCTCTCCTTCCTACCAGAGGGAAGGGATTTGGAGGGAGAGCCAAGGTCTTTGGGGCGGAGAAGGGGAAATGACTCAGAGAGGAGGCGGCTCAGAGGGAGGGGCCGGCCTGAAAAGGGGGGCGCATTAGAGAGCGGGAGGGAAAAGGGAGGAGAAAAGAGGATGGGAAAACCGCGGCGGGAGCGGTTTTGAGGGTGTCTAGCGCAGTCCTAGGAATCCTGTCTGATCAACCACGAATCCAGGAGCCGCTAGGCTGTGTCTTTTCTTCGGTGCTGAGCCTTAACGCCAAAGATAGCCAGGGCCAAGATCCTTGCTAGCAGCTACTGGGCATCACGGAATCTGCTGGTCTGGGCGAGGGCACAGGGATTAACTCTTCATGTTCTTCGGAGCCAATAATAGGCTTTACCGCATAGTGTTGCTGGGTGAATTGTATTAGTTAGTATATCTTAAATGCTTAGAATAGTGTCAGGGACACTGTAAGCCATCAATCAGTGATAGCTCTTATTATTACAAAGATGTTCATTTGTTGGTGGTCTGTCTCCCATGTAGATTTTGAGAACATGAGAACAGAGATTACCTATTTTATTCATCACTGAACTCTAGCACTTGACACAAAGAGGCTATCAATAAATTACTTGTTGAATGAATGAGTGAGTGAATGATAACTTGGACTAATGGCTATGCCAAGACCCTCTCTTCTGACACGTAAGGGAAACATTTGTGGAAGTTTGAGGAAGAAGGGCTATGATTGGGAAAGGTGGCATCTAGGGCCCTTGCTGGTTGCTATATCAAATGACTGCCTCTGCCCTGGGAAAATGGAATGTCTTTGGCAGTTTCCTATGTGGACACATGGAAGACTGTAAGACAACTGACCTGAAATTTGAAAATGAAACGCGGCTAGCTAGAGCAGTATTTGCATCTTGTAGAGTTAGTATAGAAGGATGGGGGAGAGGGCTGAAGTGGAAAGCTCAAAAATAATGGTGGTAGATGTAAGTGGGGGAGATTGGCAGGGGAGCTCTGAGTGAACCAAAGTGTGTATGGAGGAGTATAGTCATCCCATAAGGAAATCTGATGGAAGTCCTAAAATGACAGGAATGTTATCCTCTTCTCTGTTCCAGTCATAGGGTTCCTGATGACCTGTCCTCATGTTCCGACATTCTTGGTGTAGGTATGCGAAGTAGGCTCTTACCACTTTATTCACTAAATTTGCATTCATGGAAATTAATACTGTTAGAGCTAGAAATTACTCATACATTACAATTCATGGTTGAAAAACTAAGGTCCAGAGATAGATAGCAAAGGACTTGGGCTTTAGGATTCTCTGGCCTTGGTACTGAATCTTACAGGGCCTGAATTTGTTATGCATCCCATTATTCCTTTAATCCCTGCCTCTCCCCATCCCAAACCCCAAAGAGACTGAGAAGAATGAAAGGACATAAATAGAAGGTCAGCAGAAAGGAGGAAGAAAGGAAATTCCTCAACAGACTCCTCATTTTATTTCCTTTTGGTTCCTCCCAGAGAAGGTACCTGGGCCTTCAGCTCGCTGCTGTAGAACAGCTTCACCATGGTACCCTGGAAGCTTTGCACTATCTACATAAGCCCTGCAGGCAAAGGCTTGAACCACAGCTAGTGAGTGTTGGCAAAACACCTGTGATCCTCCCAGACCGCAGGAAGATGGGAGGCCTGTAAGAATCTGCTTTAAGGCCATCTCCCTCTCACCTCCTTGTCTCCCAGAGCTGTCCCCTGGGAGAATGTCCAGAGACAGTTTTTCATCACCTCCCACCTGCTGGGATCTGATGAGGTAAGAGTCTTCCTGACTCATCCCCCTCAGCATAAAGCTACAGACTATAAAGCCATTTAGCTGCAGTCTAGAATTGGCTTCCTAGCAACTAGATATCCCACAACTACCATTGTAGTCTTCTGGACCCTTTTATTTCAGTGTCATCCTTTTTGGTGTTTGGGACAGGGACCGCTGGGAGCAGGAACTTTTGGCTACTTTTTCTTTCACTGTGTAAATAATAAACTGTTTGAATCTAAAAGTAATTCTTTGTATCTTTACCTGCTAAATCAGGCCTTGGACTTGCCTGGCCTTATGTACTTGACAGCTGCTTGCTATGAATGTCCCATTTCTGGTATATCACAGCACCTTCCCTTATCACTGAGGGAGTTGAGCTGGACAAAAAGATATATAGATCATAATGGCTTTTTCCTGCCACTGTACATCAGAGAAAATCAGCCCAAATTCCACTTTTCTGGGACTTGCAATCTGGTGGGAGGAGTAGCAGATCTTCTTTGCATTCTGTGTACAAGGTTAGCCTGACAGGAAGTAGAGGGGTCATCTATATTCTGTTGTTTGAAAGATTCTCTTGGCCCAATATATGTCCCATACAGTATTGCCAGGGCATTACTGGCTGACCCTTCCAAACCTGAAAGTCTGAAGTTTGCCCCCCACCCCAGTCACCCCCAGGTTAGACAACAAAAGCATTGCCTCTAGAAAGTCTTTGTTAACATTTTCTTGTTTTCTGAGAAGGAAGAGGTAGAATGAGAAGTTGGTAGGGATATGATTTTTGCCCACACACCTCCACTAGCACAATACTGATGGCTAATATGTTAATTCTTCTAATTTCCCTTTGAAGGAGACTGGCCATAAAGAACAATAGCCTATTACCAAGAGGCAATTGTAGGAATGCTGAACCAGAAATAGTGCCCTGAAGGGAATTATATGAGTGGTGATGTGGAGTTCACCTAAGACAAAGCTCACAATGTACAAGGTGGCCCACTTGTTCTGCTTATCATATTCTAATTCTATTCAACCAGCACTTACTAAGTATCTCCGATGTACAAGTCTGATGAGAACTTCATCTCTCACCCCTGTGCGTCCAATAAAGTCTTCCCTTTTTGGCTGCCTCTAGTAACTCTAGTTTACAGATCAAAAACTATTTGGGAAGAATTACTAAATTGGGTACCTTGCCAGATTGTAAATGCTAGGAATACTTTTTTCATTTTAATATGCCCCCAAAGAAATGAGTAGAGTCCTTAGAATATAAATAAACGCCTCTTTGATGACCGGGCCAGACCAGTCACAACTGTAATCTGCATATTATGCCCAACAATTAGTTGTAGAAGACCACCTTGATCCTCTACCCCTAGAAATTCACAATAGGGGAGTCAGTCTCATTAGCTATCATGCTATATTCCAATATCCATGTAACAACCTACTTGGCCTCCATTACTCCTAACCTTTATAACAGACCACCTCACCCTCACCTACAGGCTCAGCTTCATTGAGACTCTAGGACCAAGCCTTTTCCTAAGTAGGGAAATATAAAGAATTGCATGTCTGCTCTGGCCTAGCATATTAAGATGGAGCCAGCCTTTCTAAACATCACATTCCCAAAATTGTGTAAAATCTTAGCTGTGGATAATAGCCCCATATTCAGCTTTTGCTCAGGCTGTTCTCCAGTTGGACCACTAACCCCAATAGTCCAAATTTTTGTTTCTTTTATATTTTATTTCTCTTGCCTTTGGGCTTTAGATCCTACAGGCCCTGGGTCTGACAGCCTGTTTCAAGTCTCTTCTCTAGCTACCATCCTTGACTGGCCCACTTCACTTCACATTGCATGCCCTCTTTAGTAATTCTGATTACAGTACACCCAAGCCCAGATCTGGTGGGGGGGATCTCTTAACCCTCCCAGGCTCCTCTGATAGGCCGGACGTTTAACAGCAAGTCAGCGCATGTCTTCTGGCCCTACCCTAACCTTAACTAGGTTCCAGCGCTGGGATTTTCTCTGTTCTTCCCTAATTCCCACCATCTGGCCTAATCACTGAAACTGAATGTGCTGTGTTTCCTTGGGCCTTGTACCTTTGTTTCTTTAGTCCTCCTGACTGTATCGTGCTCCTGAAATCAGAATCTTCATGATTGGATCTCGCTTTCCAGATGCTCCAGATCCTCTTGGCTCAAATCTCTACCTATTATATGATAATTATATGAGAATTTTCCCCAGGTCATTTAGACAGTTCTAGTAACTTGAGACCTTCTTGCTTTTAATCTTCCCCCAATTTAAACGCCAGTGAGAGACAGTCAAGAACTCATGAATACATATATATTTATTTAATTCATAATATAGCATTTTGGATGGGCTGGGATATTTTAGAGGGATGAGGCTGTGTAATCCGCAGATGCTCAGACTTCTGTCACTAGGAGAGACACTATTGGTCCGGCGCTCCCAGTACAAACAAGCCTGGGATAGAATATTTGATAAAAAATAGTCCAACAATCATCTAATAAATATTCTAGCCAATGACAACAACATACAGCATATGTCTGAAGCTGGCAGACCAGACTGTAAAAGGCAGTTTCACCTGACCTGATGGCAGTCAACCTGGCCAACCTGTAATACACAACCAAGTACAGCCCAATGGCTCTGAGGCTGCAGTTGGCTTCAGGAATTGAAATAATTGTGGGAGTGGTTCTCATCTGTCAGCCTCGCATTCTCCATTCTGTAGAAGAAAGGGTATCAAATGTTTGAGCTTATCAAAAAGTCCATCCGTGGATTGCTCCATCCAGGTAGTCATATATAAATATGTAAACCATGGAAGCTTAGAAAATTCACCTAGTGTATTTTAGCTGAAAAGAACATATAAGTGATTTTTGCTGCAATTTGAAATTCACTGCATCCAAAGATACACAATGGAATTACATGATAAAAACACATACAGATGCAGTTACTCTTACTTACAAGTAGCCAGAACTCCAATGTGGCATTAAAATTTCTTTCATTGTCTCAAAACAGGTTTAACTTTATTTTTGTGCTTTCTTCAATAAGACAATATAAAAAGTGGAAATAAGCATAAATTGCAGAGAGAAAGAATAATTTGCTAGCAGAAAGGATTGTAGGAGAATAGGCTGAGGAAAGCAACAACAATGAAAACTTATGGAGTCATCTTCCTTGAAGATGTTAAATACAGGTCCTATTCCCTTTGCCCAACTGGGTTTAACTAGAGGTAGTCAATGAATTCTCTGAAGGTACTTGGCGTTGCCAGTATTCTGTGAAAGTCTTAACTTTACTGAAGTAAGCATCTGGGGCTCACCACACCCCCACTGAGTACTTTGCCACCACGTTGTTTCTTGGAAAGCACTTTTCATTATTTGGCTCAGAAACTTCATTGCTTACCCCAAACCCAGTTTAATTTCCTACTTTATGCAGTAGGCTTAGCTCTGAGTGATTTTTAGCTTTAACCAAAACTTAAATCCACATTCAAAGAACAAAGTTTGAAAAGACTGAAGTTATTGAACAGAATTGTGCCACATGCTCAGACAATTCCCCAAGTTAACTTCTAAAGAGCTTTTGAGGAGGACAACACTGATTTATATGTATGAGTCCTGGGACATTTGCAAAATAGTATCAATACAGCTCAAATGGAGAAGTAACCAAGCTTTTCTGCTCAGGGAAACAACAAACACCAATATGGATATCAGAGTATAACAGGGAAACTTTGATTATTCATTTGTTCATTCATACATTCATGCAATAAACACTAGCCAGGCAACTACTCTGTTCCACATACTATGACAGGTGTTAAAAATAGAACAGCAAAACCAAAAAACACCGCCCCTGCCCTCAAGGTATTCACAGTCTAGTGGCAAAGATGATTCTTACATATTAAACTTCCGTGTGCATAAGAATTACCTGGGAAGCTGGTTAAAAATGTAAAATTCCACCTATATGCCCAGACATTCTAATTGAGTAGATCAGGGGTGGGGTCTAGGAATCAGTTGTTTTAACAAACACCAAAAACGCTTTTAACTGGTGGTCTGAGGACCACACTTTAAAAAACACTGCTATGCAATGTGATTATTGCTGAGAGGGGAGCATGCTCAGGGTGCCATGGGAGCTCCAAAGAGGAGAACATCACCCAGTCTAGGGGTTCAGGAGATAATCTAGTTGAGAGGGGGAAGGCAGACCAGGCTGGAGTCAAAAGTAGGGTGGGGAAATTGAAGCTTTGTCTCAGGGTACTAAAATCTAAAAGGCACAAAAAATGAATGGCAGGGGAGACCCAAGGACAAGGTAGAGAAAACTGGACTGGGGTGGAGGTGGAGTGTTTTGCACTTGTAGCATTTTCACACTATTCCCTTAAGTTTAAGAACGATTCCTACTGTTTACTCTGGGCATCACTATTGTTAACAACGTCTCTATTCCAGGCCCAGAGAACAACTTCTGTAAACAGTTAAGCTTGCTTAGAGTCATCAGTGTGAGGGAGAAGGTGGCAGAAGATGAAGCTAGGAAAGCAAATAGGAACTTAAAAAGCCAAACCTTAAGTAATTGGGACTTTCTACTGAATGCTATGGGAACTAGTGAAAAGCTTTATGAAGGGGGAAAATTCTTGTTTTAAGAATTTAAAGATAGGCCCTAGAGGAGAGACTTAGAAATGAAAGATACACATTTTAAAGCACTGCTACACTGTTTTGGGGCTGGGGCTAAGCGGAGGAGATTCATGTTTGTTGCATATTTAACTAAACGCCATACTTAATAGTTAAGGATGCCATACTAATGCCATACTTAACTAAACGCCAGGTGCTGTGCTAAGCAATTTACATGTGCTATCTTTTTAAATCTTTGCAGCAGCTTTGTGAGGTAGGTACAGAAGAGGAAACAGCGGCTCAGAGAAGTGAAGTACTTCTGGGTCATACTGTTAGTAAATGGCAGAGGAAATAGATTATTTAAGTCTGAAGGCTAGGATGAGCTTTCCATCACAGCGAGCTATCTCCCAGCACTGCTGAATCTTACCAAGGTTGCTCATTTCCTGATTAGCATCAAATACATATACTTTTTAAAACCAAAAAGCTGACTTTGCCACTGGATATGTAAGTTTGAGTCTGCCATCTGATTCTGCATCAGTCTTGCTTTCCATGTTAGGTGTACAAACAATATAAAACTGTTATTTGGGGGATCTATATACTTTGTCTCTCCTACAGACTAGTAAGCCACTTGACAGCAGGGACTGTGTATGAGCAATGTCAGCTGCAGCGTGGTACCTGGCATCTAGTAGTTTGTTGAATGAATTAATGAATGAACGTCCACCAAGGTGGTGGAAGGGAAGAAGGGAGAAGTTTTGGCATTGTTTCAAGGCTCCAGTCTGGGGGCTTGTTACAGCTACCACATTGTACAACAATAATATTTTCACAACTCCCAAGAAGTAGACTCCTTGAAGCAGATAAAGCTCCTGGAAAGGAGAAAGCTCTGGTTCTGACATTCCCAATCCCTGCAATGGAACTGACAAAAGCACAGACCATAAAGCTTGATTCCCTTCAATGACAGTGATAAGGACTGGGTTGAAGTCTGCACCTGCATTTGCCATGAAGGGTTGGCTAAACAAATGAATAATGTAAACAAGATTGCGAGAGGAATGGTTATTTAACCTGTTTAAGAAAACAAACTATTCTCAGGCATTCTGAAGCACTTCAGAAGTGTTTTATCTGAAAATATAAATACATTTATATGCAAATAGTTTTTGCATCTACAACACTCCATTCTTGCTGATTAAGTAAATAAAGCAGGTTCCTAAAGACCCTCAATTATGCAACTCTTTTTTTTCCCTCCTAATTCTGGTAGCTGTATGTACTTGAGAATAATAAAACTGTATTTCTTTGAAATACTCTGTGACAGAATTTTTTAACAATTCAGGCAAACCTCCTCCATTAGGTAGCATCAATGAAACTGTGCTACATATAACACGTCTACCTGGATTAATTTTCTATCCAGCAATAAATAGCATCGCTTGTGCAATCTTATCTCCCAGTCTCTCCTAATCCAACCTACAGTTCTTCCCACCATCTTTGTCATTATTGCATGTGCATGTGTGTGTGTGACAGGAGGGACAAAGGGAGGGATTAATGGAGGAAGGGGAGAAATGTTGACTAATCTTGATGTTCCCTTTAGGGGACAAAAAAATGGATGGTATAATTTATTTTCCCTTCTAGTATATTTCTCACTCAAATGAGGAAATTAAAAAGTTTATTATGTATATATAATTATAAAATGAATATATAATATATATTATTTATTCATTTTATATATATATTATATATACACATACATGTTTTCTTTATAATAAATCCTTGATTGTAGGTTTTTATAAAAAGCTACGTATAACATGGGATCATTTGACACTTCAAAATTCTACTTGGCCAAATTGGCCAGCACTAGAAAGGGTGACATATCCCTGCTTTCCAGCTGGCTAGCCCCTTGTTCAGAGCATCTTTCTACATTATTTACCTGGAATTACCCTAATTCCTTCCAATATCATTTTACTCCTGAATCACTGGGAATTTTTCATTCTCCCAGAACAAGAGGGGCATTCTCCAAATTCCTTCTCCAATGGCTTGAACCCAGACTACTCAGATAATTTGTTCTGAGAAACTCAATATATTAATTCAGATACAAGCTTTAATGCACAAAAATTAAATCTATAATATCTAGTTATTTTGGATGCTTCAAATGAACTTTATTTTGTATCTTGTATATTGGACACTAACTGAGGTTTAGGAGGGGAAGAACTGCTGAACTAGAGAGCCAATGAATTCTATGCTCTCTTGAAACTTAATGGCAAGCTTTCATCCCAGAAACATAAGGGGATTCTTGAGGCCTGCAGTTGCATTCCTGCCGCTCAGGGTAATCAATAAAATCTGGGGCAGGCAAGCCAGACAGGATCATTAGGGATTTGTTCCAGATTGTGAATGTTGGACAAACGGGAAGAATGAAGGTCACGTCAAAAGTATGAAGATGGAGAGAGTTAGCTGGGTCATAGAAAGACAGCATGTTGTTGTCATAATCCAGAAGGACACCCAGACGCTTCAACTGTGGGGGCACATCCACCAGCATTTCCTTGTTGTTATGTCTCACTACGAAGTTACTATTGCATCGAGAGAAGACCCACGAGGAGGCGTTCTTGCCAATCCATTCATTCTTGGGAGCTGATTTGTAGGCAATGCCAATTGCATACCTGTGATACAGTGCAAAGGAGAGAGAAGTAAGTATTTATTATGACCTGAGTTGTGCTCAACCTCATATAGGATATCTAAGAAGCAGAATACTTATTTCTTCCTTAAACAGTTTATATTTCGATCTAGCGCTAGAGCTTTAAAAAAAAAAGTTAGCAATTAGAATGCTGTAATTCTCAACTCCTAGCTCAGTATATTTTCCATGATTTTATTTTTAAAAAGCTGGCAAATTTTCCTAGGATTGGTTTCCATCACATGCCTTTTGGCCTTGACTTTCTGGTATTCTGTTTGTGCTATAGAACTGAATCTCCCAGGAACCTAACAACAGGGGAGAGAAGAGAAAAGAAAAATGGGACCTACTCACCATGTTGAGGAACCCATGACCACCTCCCAGTAGTGGCAGCCACTGTCAATGAATATATTTCCTGCTGCCCCATAGCACCCTGTGCCACTAAACCTCTCTGGGGTATGGCTCTTCTTCAGAGAGCTTTCATCCTTTTCCATCTGCAGTCCATCATTGGAGATTTTCAACTTCTTGTGAGTCATTTTGGGATCCAGTTTAAAGGGTTGGCCTGAAAAAAGTAGAAAAAAGAAAATGCATGGGGAAGTATTTAAGGATTGTATCTTTGTCCTCCAGGACCATCACTACCAGAGGAGCCTCAATATGATGATCATTCTTGAGTCAGTGGTGTTTGGATTACATTAAGGAAGCAGGCCAGGGGCCACTGTTTTCAATAAAATTAAAATAAGCCGCCCCTCTTCATAAAGTATCAAATTAAAAGAGGGCTCTCAGGGTCTCAGGTTCTCAAATAAATTTTGTACTTTGTTTTATTTCAGTGGGTGGTTTGGGATTTGAGCAGATTTCAGAGGAAGGAGTATGTGATGTGAGACAAAGTGAGGGAATAGATGAGATAATTGCTGCTTGGTGGCAGAACAAAAAAAAGACTGAGAACAACTGAACAACAGGACAATTTTTTGCCCTCTCACTACTGTGAGGTAAATAACATATAACTAGGTAACTTTGTTAGAGTGACTGCTGCATCATTGATAATTAGGGAAAATATCTGTTGTGTAGGATCATTCACAACAAGAACTCCTTATAGTCATATGACAAAACCAGTTAGTTACTAGGAGCCAATGGCTGGGGATGGCAAGAGTTGTATTATACAAAACATGTCTGGTACGTACCATTGGTGAATATAACAGCCACTTCCTACTTTTTCTTTCTTACCCACTTTCACTGTAGAGGCCAGGAAAGCTAAATCCTCACACTTCTAGCCTCCCTTGCTGCTGGGGTAGCTAAGAAGATGGAAGCTAAGTCAGATAGGGTTGGGGAAACTTCTGGGAAAGTGCCAGCTTTCTCGATAAAAGGGATAGCCATCATGTGTGCCAACACTTTCCCTTCTTTCTGTTGTGAAAGGAAATATAACATAAAGAGGTTGCAGTGGCCAGGTCATGACCACGTGTCAATAAACCAAAACCAGTGGGAGAAGGAGCCTGGGTCTTTTACGACATCACAGAGCTGCTGCACCAGCCCCGAACCACCTACCTTCAAACTTCTTACTATGTGTGAGATAGAGAAAAGTCCTATTGTCTAAGCTGCTAACAAACACTATTTGTTAAGCTAAATTAGCTGTATTTTTCTGTCACTTTCAGTCAAAAGCATTCCTAACAGGTATGGCTTCTCTGTGGTAGCATTTTACCATATTATCACAAATAGTTCTTTTTTACTCAATTGTCCCTCATGCGTGGAGGTGGAGTGCAGAGAAAAACTCTTCACTAACAGCCTCCCAAGCCACCAGCTATTTTATGTACATCTCCGTGTCCACATATTTCCCAGGGGCACAAACCAACCCCTGGCCCAAAGCACAAACTCCAACAGTAAAGCTCTTGTACGCAGTGCCTCTGTCTCTCGCACTGCCGTGGGTGCCAGTGTCAGGCTCAGTGTACTCGCTGGCAGGGAGGGAAAACTGATCTATCATTTTGGAATCACCACAACGTACTATTTGTTTTAAGTCGAGTAGGTTCACTGTTCCGGCTGCCTGCTTGGTTTATGGCTTTAACAATGAAGATGTAGCGTGTCCCACTCTGAAGTCCATGAACTGTGTAATGGTTCTGTTTAATGTTGGGCACAATCATCCAGCTATCCACGGAATTATACAGGCCTGCAACGTGGGGAAAGACAAGGATGTTAAGGTAATAGAGACAGGATAAGAAGCACACTGAAAATTCATCATAAGCTGCCCCCAAAAGTGAATTTCATTTTGTTTTCTTTTGAGTCCTGGAAGACACAGTGAGATGAACCTCCTCTACTTCTCTTCTCCCACGGAGCTAAGCTTATGCCAGGCTCCTCATTTCTGGTAATTGAATGTAACCACTAGTGAAAGTTAGGTTACTTCAGTTTGCTGCCAAATAACACAGTAAAAACTTCTATACAAAATCACAGAATCATCTCTTTTATGAAGTGTTTAGATATTTACCCCAAAGGTCCGATCCTCTGAGATTTGAGTTTGATCTCTTATGATGGATGGAGCAGTTCTGTGCAAAGCACAGTAACATGGAATCTCAGAGGCAAAAGGACATGTAGACACTGTATTTCCCTCATGTTACAAATAGGAAACTAAGATGAGGGGAAGAAAAGTGACTTGCCCAAGGCCACAGATAGATGGTGATGGTACTGAGAGTAGAATCCTGGTCTCTTCAATCTTAGTCCAGTGTTCTCTCCACTACCTCACAATTCATGGAGTGAACATAATGTTCCTTTGTTTCCACAAGGTAGCAAAGCTTTCAGGGCTTATGATTCAACTCTCTCACCCTATCCTCCAGTTTACTTCCAAAACTAGCTGGGCTCCAAAGTACCACAGGGAAGCCAAGGAGGTGACATAATAAAGTGAAATGTCATCTCCTCACTTGACACTACCCCTTCTTGGTTCTGATTCCAATATTCGTTTGAGGTTGGGTGGTTGAGGAACATGTTACCATCTGGAACCTTCTTCCCTCCCAAGCAGGGAAAGGGATCAGAGATCTAGGTTTCTGCTTTTGAAACTCTTTAGACCATAAACATTGATTTAAACAGAGAAAAACATACATAATTAAAAACATGTATTTGACTTAACTTTTAGTAAAAGAGGGATCGACATTCTAGTCTGTGAATTATCTAGACTTCTCTCTTCTGTTATCTGCTTTTCAGTCAGTTAACTGCTCTTTAACCATAATTCTACCAGAGGGTGGAAAAGAAAAGACAGGAAAAATGAGTGGTGAATTTAGTCACTTCTATGCAGCTGTAGCAAAGGGTTTATTGAGGTTGAAAACTGAAAATAATAATAAGTGTTTTGAAAGAGATATGATCAGGAGGGTTTTAGACCTAATTTGGAGGGGGTGGAGGTAGAAAAAGTCTAAATTAAAACCAGAAAAAAGAAGCACAATGGAGTGCAAATAGATATGCTACAGAAGGAAGAATTGATGGAGATGTTCAGTGATTCTCATGAAAACACAAAAAAGGATAAGGGTCAGAAACAATGTTTGAGGGCTGTCTATGTACCAATACACACAGTATGAATCATAAACTGTACATTAAATTTTAATACAAAGGAGGAAATATATGATCTTCCAGATATACTTCTAACAATATAAAACAAACTTCACAGTGGAGTACTTTGCAGCCATAAAAAAGAATGAGGAAGATCTCTATAAACTGATATGGAGTTATTTCCAAGATATGCTATTAATTTTAAAAAGCAAATTGCAAAAGAGCATATATAGTATGCTACCTTTTTTTGCAAGAAAGAAAGGCAAATAAGAAAACGTACATATATTTTCTTAGATTTACAAAACAGCAATAACGACAGGAAGAAAAATCAGACAATAATGAAGTTGCTACTTACAAGGGATGGGGATGGGGGAAGAGAATTAAAAGAATACAGGAGAGAATGACACTTCTCTGAGTCTACCTTTTGTGTATAGTTTTCCCTTTTGGAAACATATTGTTGTTTTACAAACTCAAAAAATTTAAATGAAGTCAATATGAATGGGAAGAGTAGGGTCTAAAACTGAAGGCAAACAGAAACAAATGAAGCCATGTTAAATATGTGTGTATGTATATTATGTGTATATATGCATATGTACATGCGTGTATGTGTATGTTTCTAGTACACAGGTCTTGGTCTTTAATAACATTCTCCCACTAAAAGGAACCAGGGTTCCTTAGAAAAATGGCTGATTTCAAGGCTAAGGCAGGATACAGTGAAAATGAGCCTAGAACATTTTGTTATGCTGGAAAGGAAGTGCTCAAAAGAATGATGGGAGACTATAAGGACCCTTGAGTCAGCTTAAAAGGCTCCACTGGCTAGATGTGGGCAATCTGAGCAGCAAAATAAGTAAGGGTGGTAAAGAATTATAAACCATTGAAAAAAGAGAATTCATGAGTCCACACTGATAAGTAGAAAAATAAACGAAAAGTGAGATATTTGCTTACAGTAGAATGCAGAATATCAACTTGTCAATGTGGGAGGGAATACTCAGTTGGAAAATTATCATTTTGCCATCATCAGCGTAAAGATTGGATCAGGTGAGAATTATTGATTGATGCTAAAACAAGGGTGGGAGTGGAATGGGTTTGATGAGGAAGCAGGGTATTTTCATCATCTTAAAGTATCACTGCACAGATTGCTTATTAGTTGCAAAAGGAAAAACAGTAACTATGCAGAGAAGAAATTAGGCAACACCCTTGATCAGGTGATCAAAATCAGCATCACCAACGAAGGGCAAGTAGACATTGTGTGTCTCCAGACGTGATGTTCTAAAGAGAACACATCTCTTATGTAGTATGCCAACCAGGAATGCATTATCTGAATATAATCACTAGGAAACATCAGAGAAACCCAAAATAAGGAAAAGCATAATAAGTAAATAAAAGAGCACTTTAAAAAATATCAATGTCATTAAAGACAAAGGCTGAGAAAATGTTCCAGATTAGAGGAGGCTAGAAATATAACAATTAAATCCAATACCTGATCCTAGACTATATAGGACAATATTGGATCTTTTAATGTTATAAAGTATATTACTGGATCAGCTGTCAAGATTGGAATATGAATGGTGGATTAGTTAAAAATACTGCATCAATGTCAAATCTCTTAAAGTTGATAACTGTACTGTGGATACATAAGACAATTTCCTTATTCTTAGGAAACACACACTGAAGAATTTAGAGGTGAAAGACCATGATGTATGCAATTAACTCTCAAATGGTTCAGGAAAAAAAACAGAAACAGAGAATGTTGGCAAATGATAAAGGAAATGAGGCAAAATATTAACAATGGGTGAATCTGGGTAAAGAGTATATGGGCATTCTTTATGCTAGTCTTGCAAACTTTCTGTAATTTTGAAATCATTTCTAAATTTAAAAAAGGTAAATACATGATCCTCTGGGTATCACTGAGACTTGGTGAGATGGCATTTATGACTGAATTATGGTAATGGAAGTGTACACCTTGTTCAAAAGGGAAAGACCACAATATGGAAGCCTATGAACCTGAGTGTAAATGCACAGCAGAGAGCATTTGCATGAGGATGAAAAGAAGGGAAAATAGAAGTTATATCTTTGTGGCAGTATTTTACAGACTGCTTGGCCAGACAGGTTATAGTCAGCACTTTCATAATGCAAAATGTAAAACTGAAACAGGGGAAAGATATGCAGCAATGGGGAAGACCGTCATCCAAACATCTGTTGGAATTCTCATTTAGCTAACAGCATCATCTGCAACATTATTGGCTTGTGATCATTTCAAACCTTACATAAGGTGAGGAGAACGTTTAAAATGAAGGAGGAAGTCTAAAAGGGGTGGGGGTGTGGAATTACTTCTCCAGACAAAATTCTTATCAACAAGGAAGAAATTTCTGGTTAAAGAAAATGTGGGGCTTGACTATTTTAAGATTCTTCATATAGGTGGTATCATGTAGGATTTGTCCTTCTGTGTCTGGCTTATTTCACTTAGCATAATACCCTCCAGGTTCATCCATCTTATTGCACACAGCAGATTTCCTTCTTTTTAAAGGCTTAATAACATTCCATTTTATGTATATACCACATTTTCTTTATCCATTCATCTGTTGATTGACAACTCTTGGTATGTCAATTATACCTCAATAAAGTGGTTTTTAAAAAAGGATAATGTGGGAAAACCCCAAGGGAAAGTAGCTCTCAGAACCAGGGTTCTGTCTAACTGTGGCAGGTCAAACCCACATGAAGGACTGGTATCTTTATGAATATTTATTCCTAGCAAAATAGATTCAACTTATCTGGGCATTGCCATCCAAAATTTTGCTTCAGGGCCCTGCCCTTGTCCCTGTTCTATTTCACTTTTGGATTAATGATCAGAGGAGGAAGACATAGAAGGGAGGCTGGGAAGGAAAGTAAACATACTCAAAGGCAGAAACTAGATACAAAAGGATTTTGGCAGGGTGGAATGAGGAGTCAGAACTAACCAGATAAAATGTCATAGGAATAAATTCACAGTGATGTAATTCCGTTTAGGCACTCAATCCCATAGGAATAGGATTTGGAATACCGGGGAATTTCAGCTGACCAGATACTCAGTGAAGACCGTAGTCAATGTGGCTGCTGGAAAGGGTATACGGCAGGGGGACATCAGCTAACACAAAAGAGCAATAATTCAGCTAACCTCTTCAGTGGTCAGACCACTTTCGAAGTACTTTTTTAAAACTTTTTTGACAACACATTTTATAAAGCACTTTGACAAACAGGAGTGTGTCCATAAAAAGGATACCAGGATGGTTAAAGGGTCTGAAACCATGTCACATGAGGAGCAATTCAAAGAACTGAAGATGTTTAGCCTGGAAAAGAGAAAATTTAGAAGGGACATGAAAGCTACCTAAAATTATCTGAAGAACTGTCATGTGAAAGATAGATTAGGTTTGTTAGTGAGGCACAAAGGGGCAGGACTAGGACTAATCGGTAGCTATGGTTTAATTCAAGGAGCATTAAGCTTGAAGTCTGACAGACTTGGGTTCAATTCTTGACGCCATCAGTTTGTAGCTTTGTGACCTTGGACAACTCATTTAACTTGAGCCTCAGTTTCTACATCTATAAAATAGAATTAATATCATCTATTTCATAAGGCTAAGTAAGAAGTCATGAGGACCAAATGAGATAAGTATATGGAAGCATTTGTAAATAAAAAAGCCTAATACATATGTAAATTATTTTGTTATTATTATTCACTAGGAGGAAGAATTGGGCCTTTTATAAGGAAGCACTGACAATTATTTATAGCTGCACACCAACTGAATGGGCTATTTTGTTAGAATTCAGCTACCCATCACTGGAAATATTCGAGACGAGATAGGACAATCACCCACAGGGTATCTGGTAGATGAGAAGATTTGACTAGATGACCTCTTAGGTCCCTTCCAATTCTAAGATGCTATGATTCTATTGCTATTAAGAATTATCCTTTAAGCTTTCTTTTCAGAAGCCCACATATCCTTGAAAATAGAGGTGATAGCCTTTTGATCTTTGTCACTTCTTGGACTTGTCAACTCCCAGCAGACCACTGCTGTCCCCACATCAGGAAAGAGAAGCCCAGTTACTGACTTTAAGACTTTCCAGGGCAGGGGACGCAAGTGCAAACAAGTATAGTGAGGAGGCCTTAGCGTTTGTGACCTCATGACCTGAAGAAACACCCAGGAACACAGCTACCAGGGCCAAGTGGCTTAGGTTGGAGCTGTACGAGGCAAGTGTTTTTTAGAGTTTGACCTCAAATGTTCTCTCACCTCCCCACTCTACCATGTGGCCCAGAACTGTCACAAAACAAGAAAAGGACGTCTATCAGGAGGGTTTGGTCAGAAAAACTTCTCTCATGGGGGTCTGTGAAGTCAGACACAGAAGCACAAACACAAGGTAAAAAGAAAATACTAATTTGCAGCTACACAGATGCAAACTTAGGGTGTGAACCAGTTCCAGTCTCGGATCCAGCTTTAATTCTGCTTTCATTTCCACTTCCCCCCAGCACATTGAGGGGAACTTGCAGCTCAAGTTAAGGTCCTATTCTGCCTTGTCTCGCTCCAGTTCATCAGAAAGTGAAACCGTAACATGTGAGCTAAATGACTGCTTTATAAACATCTTTCATTTGGTGGCCCAAAGCTATGTTTTTATATTTGGTGTAACTCTTAGAGGAAAGGGAGAAGAGGTAAAGGGAAGAGTGACAGAGGCAGGAGGCTTGTCACTTATTCACTGATACAAACAGGTTTGGTGAAAGAAGTGGTAGTCTTTGAACAGAATGTATTTTACCATGATAATGAAGTGGAAGGAGAGTCAAGGAGAGGGATGTTCACACACATAGAATCAGAAATGGTGGTGGCTTGGCTACCCAGGGACGAATTCTGAGCTGTGATCTGACTGGGGAGAATGGAGTGATATGGATTAACTGAGGAAAGGCTAAAGATTACATAAACAAATGGGAGTGGCCCCAGTGACTGCCCAGCAAGGAAATACACAACTTGCTTGTCACCCATCAGTAAGGTCTTTGCAATGCCCTAGGAGTGCTTGCACTGTCTACAAAACACTATACTAAACAACCTAACATGTCTTACAAACACTTGCCTCGTGGCGCCCCGGCCAATCTTGAGCAGCTTACTGCTTCCTTACATTTCCTTATCTCTGGCCACAGGCCCCAACTACACCATGACTTACTGATGAAGTTAGCCTGGCCAGTGAATATGGTGTACTGAAGCTCATAGGAGCTGATGCTGAACTCATCATCCGAGATCCAGTGGACTGTAATGGTGTCATGGGAGGCAGTACAGAGTTCCTCTCGGATAGATGGTGGGTTTGGGGCTGTAAGGAAAGGTGGAAAAGAAGGTAAGGAGAGCACACTCTCTGTTCTGGAACTGTACAGTCATTACTGCTGCTGCCCAACCCGACATCTCGTGGAAAGGAGGTTTTCTTAATAAGAAGCTTTAGATTGCACGTACCATACAACCTGCAGCAAAGTGCTGAGACCTCAAGTTCCCCAAAACCACTTTTGCTTCAATGATAAAGATATTTTAGGCAAAGATCTAAGTTATTGAGATGATTGCCCATTGTCTACTCTGCCGGCACAAACACATATGTACTTATTAGAGCAAAGTGGTCACTTGGTTTTCTTATGTGACCTTCAACCTATTTCTTTTAATTTCAAAAAAGTTTTATTATGTATTTTGGCAGTATTAATATGGGTTAATTGTGCAAAGTAAAATGAGTTCCCTCATCTGTAAAATGAGGATGGTAATTACCTCACAGATTCATTGTATGGATCATGATACAAAATTAATATAGATTGTTTGGCATAAAGTAGATGTTCAATAAATGACAGCTATTTTAATATAGCAACAAAGATAACTACAAATACAAAGTTATTGTGTGTGTATATTTTTCTCATGAAATGATCATTCAACAATTCTGAAGGTAGCCAGCATTTTTGACAGTCTAGTTGTATCCCTCATTTTCTACAATTGTCTGCAAGTCAGATATTTCTTATATTTTTCTTCCTAATCTGCTAATTCCTAAATTTCCTTAAAATCATTTGAGTGGTACCTATACCCATGTGAGACATTCTCTAATATTCTTTAATTACCACCCAAGTTCTACCCCTATTGACAAGTGACAATATATTAATGATAGGCTCATAAGGAGAAATCCATTGGCAACTCTAGCTTTTTACCTTTGAGTATGGATGGTACACCCATTCTGCCCCTGGGACTTTTTGACAAATCATCTCTCTTTAGTTCATTACATGAACTAAAACATATTCTATCTAAAAAGACATATGTATTGTTTTAAAGGTTATAAAAGCATCTTCATTATAAATGTTGTCCTTTTCAGATTATTTTAAAGTGAAAGCACCCCCCCCCAAAAAAAAAGAGGATTAAAATAGGAAGGAAAGCACAGCATTTTCACACCTGTTAAATAATCTAACCCCTCCAGCAATTTCTTTTCTCTGGAAAAATCTAAAGCAAAGTTTTCAAAGGCATCATTAAAATTGATGTCTGGAATCAGAACTTGAGAAGATGCAGTTGCCATAGCGACCCTGGAAGAGAGAAAAGTACATCAATATACATCAAAATAGGTTTGCAACCTTTATCTAGTGTTTGATTTCTGGCTTAACAAGGTGAAAATAAATGACTGGTAGGGCTTGATTCACTAAATGAAAAAATATCATATCTTTGCTTTTCCAATGGAAACCATTTAAATTTTAATCATCAGAAACCAATTAAGGGTTATACCATATTTATTCACATATGGTCACCCCTCAAACATACTCCCCCATCCTGTCTTAATTTGGAGAAGTAAATACAGGATTTTTTCCCCTCTGCATCATTTTCCATCTGGCAGGCAGCATAAAAACTAGACCTCTGAAGGCTTGGTAAGGGTGGCTTAGGAGAATTTTTTCTCCCCCTCTATTTTTTATGCTAATCAACAAGTCAGCATGCTGGGGCTTGGTTAAAACCTCCCCCTACATAGTACACTTTGTTTGATCTTTTATAAGGTTTACATTTAACTTTATCATTCTCTAATTATATAATAATATGCTAGCTTTATCTCCCCAACTAATTCTAAGTGTCTCAAGAGCAGGTTTCATATTTTGTAACTCTTATAATCTTCCATGGTCCCTAACACAGTGTTGGACATATAGCAAATAATTGTTGAATGAATCATTGAATGACTAACAACAACAACACAACTGCTAACCTTTATTGAGCATTTAGTATAAGACACCATGCATGTACTTTACATACATTACCTAAGTTACTCCTTACCCTAACCCTGCGTAGTCTATGTTATTTCCATTTTGTAAATGAGACATAGAAAGGTTAAGTAACTTGCTCAAGGTCACACAACCAGTAAGGGTGAGGAAAAAAAAGAAATATTAACTGAACCCATGTTCATTGGATTCTAAACTCTATACCCTTAACCATTTAGACAGTTCTTCTTTTTAAAAATAAAATATATTTTTACATATTACAGCAATTCTTAACCATTGTTCCAAATCAGAATTATCTCTGAGCTTTGATCAAAACATACATGTTTAGGTCCTGTGCCAGACCTGAATCAGAACCAATGAAGATCCTTGAGCATGCAAATAACAGAATGGAAAGAAACATTAATTCGGAAACAATATGCACTTAGGGTGGAGGAAAGAGGCATTGAATGTAGGAAGACCAGAGAGGAAACTTTTATGGTGAACTAGTTGTGGGGATGAGAGTTAAACAAATACATATCCTTATGCACATATACCCTGCTACACATCTACTGACAATAGCTTTTGGCTGTTTCTGAAGATAGAGGTATTTCAGAATAAATTTCAGGCGAGGATAAATAAATGAAAGACTAATACAACGAGAGCCACTGAAGCATTTTAGGCAGAGGAGTGATGTGCTCAAATTTGTTTCAAGAACAATACTCCAGCTGCAGTTGATACACTGGAGGGGGTCAAAACTGGAGGCAGGGAAGGTTTTAAGGTGTCTGGGAATGAGCAGAAAGTAATGTGGTGAAAAGGGTGTAAAGAAATAAAACAGAAAGTTAATTCATAAAACATGAAAACAAACAGCTGACAAATGTATTTAAAAGTCCAATTAAATGAGAAATCAAAGAAATGTAAATTAAAATGAGATCGCATTTAAGATTATAATGACATCGTGGGAGATTTTTATGCCTATATTAAGTAATGCCTACATGTTTTTCTTAGGACTGAAATTGATTCAACTTTTGGAGGCCAAATTTAGCATTAAATATCAAAATAGCTTAAAGTGTAAATATTCTTTGACAGCACAGTTCTATTTCATAAATTTTTTTTCATCTGTGATTTTGTTTTTAATTATTGAGCCTTATTATCACATAATTGACAAAATTTGTGCTAATGGTATATCTTCTCTACTTTAATCCTTCTAATGAATTGGCAAAAGCACCCCTACCAATCACACATATACAGTAGTTCTACAGTTGTATGTGTTTTTGAATAGATGTTTAAAAGGCAATCCTGAATTATAACTTGGTCTGCCTTAGTAAAGAATTCATAAGCAAAGATTGCTACTGTATCGTGTCATGCTGAACTTTAAGAACATCTGATCTTATAGATTATCTATAAAATGTGAGAAGTGTTAAATATTCTGTATTTGGCATTATACATAAACCGCACTAAAATATCTTTCATTAAGTAGAAGGCAACATTTTAGATACAGAGAATTTTAATTAAATTGGCCTAATTAAGACCAAAAAGAGAAAGTATACATGGCCAGCATATCTCAGTCCTTGCCTTAACAGGCTAATGAACTTGAAGCACAGGTAAGTCTTGCTCTGTTCTGTGAGACAGTGAAGGGGGTTCCTCAGTATTTAAATATATGAATATAACCAGTTATATAAATCTAAATATGAACCCAATCTCCTATAGGTCTTGAGATGACATTTACCTCCTCTGTGAAAAGCTGAACATTATTACGCAAGTCCAATCATCTCTTTAGAAGAGGAAAACAGTGATGGCACTTGTTGAACTGGAATTACTAGAATAATTTAAATCATTCTTTCCTCATGTGCTACACAGAAGTTCCTACTTGCAAACTGGATGTTCTGCTCTCTAAGTACTTCACAATTTTTTTTCACTAAGGAAATAACTATGATATATGCAAAGATACAACTACAAGGGCACTCAACACACTGTGTGCAACACATCTAACAATGGCGACTGAGCTAAGTAATGTCTTATACATTAAAAGATGAAACATTGCAAGGCCACTGGAAATCAGGCTATACAAAAATATCCAATGACAGGGGAAAGTTTGTGATACATCATTAAACTTCAAACATAGGGTAAAATGCAGTATACACAGCATGATCTTTTGTTTGTGATATATATTATATTTATTTATTTTTATTTATTTATTTATTTATTATTGTTTTATACACACACACACACACACACACACACACACACACACACATATATGGTATTCCCAAATGTTAACAGTGGCTGGAAAGTTAAGGATGAGATAAAAATGACATTGAGGTATGTGTGTGTGTGTGTGTCTGTGTGTGTGTGTGTCTGTGTGTGTGTGTGTCTGTGTGTGTCTGTCTTTCTATGTTTAAGCAAAACACATTAGCTATCTCTCAAGGCTTTGATCTCTGTTAGGGATAATACAATAATTGTCATTGTCATTTGTAAGGAGGGGAGGAATAACTCTCCCAGGTAAAATTTCATTTTAACTGAAGTCTTGGTTCTTAATACAATACAATGAATAATGGTGGGGAAGAATTTCAGATCCTATGAGAGGTCAGTGAGAAAGATATTTAGGTTGGGTAAGAGATTCTCAAGCCATACCACATAGTTAGCCATCTATTCCACCTACTCCATAGGCTATTCCTAAGCCCACGAAAAGAAGATTTAGATATAGAGTTGGGAATCATCAACAGCTAGATGATAACTGAAGCCCTAGGAGCTATAAGTTTGCAACAGGGAGAATATGTAGTAAGAAAAGACAATAGCTTAAGACAGGATCACAAAGAACAATAGCATTATAGAAATAGGTCAAGGAAGAGTTGCTCACAAAGGCAAATGAAACCAGACAGGTAGGAAGAAAACCAGGAGTGTTCTCAAGCTAAGGGCAGAGAATTTTCAAGTAAAAATGGTCAATAGGGACAAATGTTACTAAGAGACCAAGTAAAATGAAACAATAAGATAAAACAAAGGTGTTCATTTGGTGATCCAGGAAAGAACACTTTCAATAGTATGGTAGCGGCAGAAGACATTTCAGAGAGTTGAAGAGTGAGTGGGCATGATTACATACAGTAGTTTAAATATATGTTTTATCTCTGCTCTCATGAAATCCCACTGAAATGACAAAGAAAAAAAATCAGAAATCCATAAAGACAAAGAGAACGGAAAAGAGATGTGCGCAAGTAAGAGATTGTCAACAAATGTTTGGAAACTAGAAAGGGATGGATGAGTGGTAACCAACAACAGAGCAGAGAAAGCTGGATCAGGAAGCCAAAAACATCAAGCTGATTTAGAACGACAGTTAGTTGAATGTTTGCATGAGGAAGAGCTAGACTGCCAGATTCACTCAACCAGAGACTACCCCTCTCTCATCCTGATGCCATACTAAAAGCAGTCTTAAAATCCTTTTCTTGCTTGGCTTCCAAAATAGTTGCAGTCAGACTTATACCCTGAGTCCCCCTCTAGAAGCAGGAGATTGGTGGATTCCTTCCAGGGGTAACTGACCCAAGAGGAAACACCTATGGAACTGACACTTAGGGTACACTCAATAAAAATCTGTATTTTGCTTTATAATCCTATAGCAAATTTCACCAAGAAACAAACTGTTCCCACCCCCTCAGATCTTCCAGTCACCTTTTGGTGCTTAAAATCAAACAGGCAGCAAAAATCTTCCCAAACATCTAGGGAAAGAAAGAAACTAAAACAAACTAACAGAGAAAAGGAACTTGGAGGAAACCAAGACAATGTAAGACAACTTTTTCAATGATCGTCAATATCATCAGGACGATAAACAAATAGTTTGTATACAGAAAGCAAGGACAGAATGCTAAAAAGAAGCGAAGATCAAGAAAGAGCTCTTATAAATAAATACATGAATGCTTAATTTAAAATTTTAATAGAAGGATTGGATGAAAAATTAAGGAAACATCTTAGAACAAGAAGACAAAGTCATGGAAAATAGGAGATAAAAGATTTTTTTAAGTTAGAAGGAAAAATTAGGATGCCCAAATGTTGACTAATTAGAGTCCCAGAAAGAGAGGAGAGAAGAGAGGAGGAAATCATTAGCAAATAACAAAAGACAATTTCCCAGAACTGAAAGTCAGTAGTCTTCAGATTGGAAAGACTCATTTAGTGATAAAAGACCCACACCAAGGCATATCTTGGTGAAATTTCAGAAAAAGTGAATTAAAGATAAGAATTTCAAAGCTTCAGATTTTAAAATATAGGTCACATTCAAAAGATCAGGAATCAAAATAGCAGTGGACTTCTCAATACAACACTAGAACTTAGGCGACAATAGAGCTGTGCTTTCAAAATTACAGGGAAAATTTATTTCCAACCTATCAAATTAGAAAATAGATTTTAAATATTATTTAAACAAAAAATTATCAAAAATTTATTTCCCTTGTGCTTTTTCTTAGGAAGCTATGGGAACATTTTTTTTTTCAACAAAATTAAGGGAAAAAATGGTACATGAAGGGGAAATCATGTGGTACCCAATGGAATCCTTAATTAAGAACACAGAGCTGAGAATCTAAGAAGACTAAGTTAGTTGGAATTCGGAGGGCAGAGTACTAGAAAGGAGGAGAAAGCTGCACAGAAAATTCTGGAGACTTTCAGAAGGTTCTCTAATATTCAACAAAATACTGATCAACACACACATGTGAAGAAACTGCCCAATTCCAGAGAAAGAGTCACCCAAAAAGATTAGAGGGAAAAACCCCTAATGCTCCCACAGGGCCAGGAATAATGTCTGTTCCCACCAGCCAGACCAGAAAGTCTCATGATTCATGGGGCACCCAGTAGAGTACTCAGAAGGGTCTTGCCTCAGTAGTGGGGAAGAATTTCCCCTGGACTAAACATTGCTCTGATACCACCTAACAAATCTAAAAAGCAAGACCTGAAAGGAACAAGCTATTTTTAAGTAATTTAACTGTGTCCTGGAACAAAGTTTAGGGATATTTATAGAAACACAAAAATATACAACACCCAATAAGATAAAATTCACAATGTTCGGCATCCAATAAAAGATAACCAATAAAAGACGTGCAAAAAAAAAAAAAAAAGAAAAGAAAAGAAAAGAAAAAAGAAATAACCAGACATGCAAAGAAGCAAGAAAATAAAACCCATTATGAGGAGAAAAAGGCAACTGGTTGAAACTGATACAGAACTGACAAAGATTAGAATTAGACATTAAAGCAATTATTATGACTGTATTCCATATGTTCAAAAATTAGAGGAAAGGCTAAATATGTTAAGTAGATATATGAAAGGTATAAAAAGACTCAAATTGAACTTCTAGAGGTGAAAACTATAATATCTGAGATGAAAAATACATTAGACAGGTTAATTAGGCATTACAGAAGAAAAAGGTTAGTAAGCTTGAAGACATTATCATTAGAAACTATCAAAATGAAACATAGCGAAAAAAAGATGAACAGGGTATCAGTGAGCTGAGGACAACTTCAAGCAGCCTAATACACATATAACTGGAATCCCTGTAAGAGCAAAAGGAGGCAGCATAAAAATATTTGAATAAATAATGGATAAAATTTTACCAAATTCACAGAACTCAATTGTTAATATTTAAAATGGAAAAAAAACAATATAAGGATGTCATTTAGAAACATAAAGGTTATGTCAATAGAAACACCTAATAGAACTGAAATTGCTTGGCTTTGTTGTAAAAGTGTAGACTATGGCACTAGACTCCCTAGATTTGAATCCTCCCTCTGCCCCTAAACTAGTTGGTTAGTCTTAGGGGAGTCACATAGCCTCTCTGAGTCTCAGTCTCTCACTTGCAAAATGGGAATAATAATAGTGTCTATCACATAAGGTTTTTCTGAGAGTTAAATGAGTTAATACTTATAAAGGCTTAGAATAATGCCCAGCACAAAGTAAATGTTCAGTATTCTTATTGGAGAGCAGAAACTGGAGATGAGAGGAGATTGCTATTTCTTACAGTTTTACTATTAGCAAAATTTGACTATTTAACTAGGTACATGTATTACCTTAATATAAATAATTTTAAAGGTTTAAGAAGAGTAAATTAGAGGTGGGGAAGTGAAAAGTCTTTCAAGAAGTTTGCCGTGAAGTGAAGGAGAAAGATATGGCAGTAGCTGGAGTGAATGTGAGGTAGAAGAAGGCTGTGGGTATTATTTTTCAGACAGGAGAGACATGAGTGACTTTAAAAGTGGATGTGAGATCAACTAGAATGGGGTCAAAACAGAAGCTATGGAACAAAGAAGGTATGTGGCCAAAGCACAAATGAAGGGCCATCTCTTCCATTTAACCAGAAGGAAGATGGAAGTAACGGATGTGGATGTCTGTATGCCCAGCAGTTTGGTATGAGAAATTGAGGAATTTACCATTTTATATCTACTACTCTCTCTGTAAAATAGGAGGTAAAGTCATTGGCTGAGCATGAGCAGGAAGGTGGCAGGGCTGGAATTTTGAGTTGACTACAGAAAATCTGAAATAGCCTTTATGGAGACAAGGAAAAAAAGAAAGCTGACCAAAGCAATACAGAAAAATTTCAGATCTGTACTAAGGGCCCAGCTGAGATTAGAAGCCATACATTTATGGTGCAGTAGTACCAATATCTTTGGTTATGTGATTTCCTCCAGCAAGTTTCTGTAACTCAAATACAGGCATGGAAAAGGTGGGAAATGTTGGGCTGATTCAGGGTTGGGATGTTATCAGGTTGGTGTGATATAAAGACAGTGGGGAAAAGGAACTGGGGATATTGAAGAGAAAGTAGCTGAACCGAGAAATGACAGATCCTAAACAGGCTAAAGGAAGAAGTAAAGAGAGTAGGTAGCTGGTAGGTAGGTGTCAGGACTTAGAGGTCTCCATGGTTGAAGAATAGATGTATTGGTAGAAAAACTGACAACTGTAAGTATAGACATTGTAGTTAGAAATTGTGATGTTTTATGATTAAAGTGTAATTTTGAGTGATGGTGAGGTTCAGTATGTGGGCCATGGAAGTGGGTGGATGAAGTGGAGCAGAGTGAAGGTTACTGGAGGAGGGGATGGTAAGGAACCAGAAGACAAGATGGCTAGTGTATTAGATGCGTCAACCATGTGGATGTGGCTAACGTTGCACAGAATGATGGTAGAAGCAATAGAAAGGACTACTGTGAACCTGGAGCCAAAAAGTCTTCAGTGAATGAAAGGGAACTATAAAGAAGTCAAAGCTGGCCTAATGAGCCCCTGTAGCTCCTTAAAACCTTGATGACTATACTGAACAATGTTTCACTTTAGATCTTGGATTCTTAGTAAATGATGTATAGACAGGCTTGAAAGGATCCACAAGTCCTCTGAAATTGTATGCAAAATTCTATGTGTATATATCTAACACGCATTTTTCCTCCTCAGGAAGCGGATTCATAATTTTCATCACATTTTCAAAGGGGTGGCTGATTAAGTAAAAGCCTAAGAATTATTGCTGTAAAGGATTTATGTGAGGAATAGTTCAATGAAAACAACAGAAATTGCATGTAGGTTTAGGAAGGGAGTGCAGCTATCTATGTGGTTGAAAGTTTCTCTGCCCCTCCACCAACACCAACAGAAGGCTCCAGGCCTGAGTGGGCAGTGGAGAGCTCTGGCATGGCTAGGGCACATGGTCGGCTGTGCATGAGGACCAGAAGGCCACAGAGACAGAGAGAAGGGTGCCGGACACCCACAGGACAATCTACCACATTGAGGCTTAGTGACTAGCCAGCTAGGAAAAGCATCAAGTGGCAGCTGCCCTGTACATGCCTGAACAGAATTAAGTGATTTTAAGTTGGCCCCTTTTCGTAAGAGTAGGCATGCCCAAAGAACATAAGGATCTCACCTCTCGGCAATATTTTTTGCGGACTGGAGAAACCGTGCCTGGTCATTTTCTTTCAGGATGTGCTCGGCTTGGTTGATGAGGACTGTTGACCGTTCAAGACACTGGCGACAATTTGCAACCTGCTGTGCTAACTTTCTCAGTTTCATAACCTTAGAGGAATTAGCAAAAGAAAAATAAGAACATATCCAGTGTTTAATTAAAAACGATAAAACAACATGAAGGAGATCTGCTGCAGTGACTAAAAATAAGACCTATTAATATGCCATGGTCCCTGTCCTAATCACTCGCCTTCTCACCCAACCCCCCGTGCCTGTTTTGCCAACCCCTTCTTCCACCTACAGCACACGTACTTACCCTGCAACACACTCAGTCATATACTCTGGGTTACCTACCTCTTCTTTTTATTGATAACATTTTTTTTATTATAAAAGCCATGCATGGTCATTATAGAAAATTTAGAAAATAAAAAGTATAAAAAAGAAACCCTACCACCCAGAAACCACCATTGTTGACATCTTATTGTCAGTATACTGTCACATACACGTTTAATAAAAGTCTTCCTTTTCTTTGTATCTATATTTCTATGTATATATTTCTCTAAGCATCTTTGTGCATACCTGTGTGTTCATAGATCTGTATTCTTGGAAACTTCAATTCCTGTGTTAGTTGGAACCACCCAGCATGGCACAAAGTAATGGTTATCACTCCAGGCTCTCATAATTTCTCAGACTGTACACATAGCATGAGCTCATAGTCACTACACTGACCAGCAGACCACCAAGCATAAAACCACATAGATGCATGAAGGCTCACACCTGACCTTCTTGACCATGATTCTGCAGTTCCCATGCTCAAAGCCTGGAAATCTCCTCTCCTTCATCTTTTATATCTAATCAGTTGATGAGTCCCATCATTTCCTTGCGAGTGATGGCTATTATGTCCTTCCCTTCCATTTGTGCTGCCACATCCCTGGTTTAGGCTTTCATCAACTTATACAAAGATTCATTCCATAAGCCTCATAACTTGCTTCCCTGACTTCAGTATCATCCCATTTGGATCTACCCTGCACATATCTGCCATATCTATCAGTCTTCTCCCATCCTAAGAAACCAGAATGGTTTCCTAATGCCTTTTGGATTAAGCCCAAAGCCCTTATAATGGCATTCCTGGTCCTTTCATAATTCTGGCCCACACTTCTACCATTATTTTTTTCTTTTTATATTGACTTATAACATTAATACAGTAAAGCACCCAAATCTGAAGTGTACAACTCAATGAGTTTTTGCATATACATACCCCCACAAAACTACCAACCAGGTGAAGATACAGAACATTTCCAACACCCCAAAACTGCCATCATTTTCATTTGAGTCATAGTACTAGGCCAAGCATTGCTTCTTCTTTGCCTCCCTCCCTAAAACCTCATTTCTTCTTGATTTCATGATCCACATTCAAACTGGAATCATTGGGATGAAACTTTGACATTTGTAAAGTCAGCTCTGTCTTGGCCTCACTGAAGTGCTGTGCTTTACCTTTGTCTCTTTGATTTTGACAGCAATCATTTGCTTCCTCTGCTGGATGATCTCTATCAATTCATCACATTCTTCCATAAGTTTTGCCTCATGCATAGCAGTATTCACCTGCCAAGAAAGTCCAGAGTATTACACAGTGATTTCTGCCTTTGTCCGCTGCTGGCTCTCAAAGGTTTGGACTGACAGCTAAGCATGCATAACTTCTTCCATACCTCCCACATAAGATCCACTCCTAGAAGAAGGGTAGAGATGATGATATTAATGATGCAAGGGCATTGAAGCACCACAGATAGGAAGCTCTCCGGCCTCTGGTAGATCATGATGGTTAATGGAAGGCTGGGCAGAAGGACAGATGAGATGGGGGCATGTTATTCCCACTGTGCGATTCCCTTTACTCCAGCACCCTGTCCTCTTGCTATTCTTTCGGAGAAAGGGTAAGGAGATTTAAGGATATCAGGGACAGGGGATTCCTCTCCACAGGCACAAGGATATTAAGGTGACATTACAATAATGTATTTCTATTATCCTAACAAAAATGTTTTCAGTTTTCCTTGTTCCCTTCTAATTTTAAAATATATGAATGACAGCTATTATCTTCACATTAAATATATAATTGTGTAAATATATTGTCACATAGTTGTCATCATGTCTTAGTAGATATTTCTTACCTTGGGCTATCCAGTATCTGAATGCCTTTTCTATTTGGGGATACTGGCTACCTGAAAATATCTTTACTGCAAAGTCAGGGTCAGGGTGGGGGTTGTGAAAAAAGGCCACCATTCTTCGTTGTCTTTCCATGTGCTGATTTGTCCTTCTACCTATCTTTACCACTGTTGACACTAGACGATGCGATGCCCCTAGACAGGCTAAAATGAGAGCAGAGGATATTTGGGCTGCCTAAGTGTAAAGGGAAAGGAAGGGGAAATTAACTTACATCTTCTAAGCACTTACTGTGCCAAGTACTTTATAGATGAATGATTTCATGTAATTATCATAACCACTTTATAATATAGGAGTTACTTTTATTTCCATTTCACAGATGGGGAAATGGAGGCTAAGAGAATTTCAGTGACTTGCTCAAGATTGCCTAGCTGGGAAGTGGTTAAAAACCACAATTCAAACCAAGATGTGTCAAGTGAAACCCCTGGTTTGGCTGGGTGGGCGGACAAGGTTCAGTTCCGTTTCAGTAGCACACAGTAGTATGATCATTCCAAGAATCTATTCAAGGGCCACTTAAGCAGAGATCTAAAAAGCTGAGGAACAGACAATGAGTTACTTGAGAGCATCAAATCTCAAGCAGTCAGATGTGCTTCACTAGCGAGGTAGGGCTGCACTTCCAACTGCTAGCCTTTTTCAGAGGGCTCCTTTACATACTCCAAGCCCAGCAAAATACCTCTTTCTGGACCCTGCTGCCTCCTCTCTAATCCTCTAAGGTCCCTGCTGGCCAATTTTCTGTTTCTTACTTAACTGAAATAAAATATGCTTGATGAATTTCAACTTTATTTTGTTTCATTTCCACCTTCCAGGGCATGGGAAATGCAATGAGAGCTTCCATTTATCTGAATGAACAGTCCCACCCTGGTCATTCTAATTTTTTTCTCAGACCCCTCACCCTCTACCTAAATTGGATCTACCTTTCCAAGGCAGATAATATCATCCTCTCAGGGATCTCCTACTCATGTGAGAATAAGAGATTCACTTAATGCTCCCTGGATTCGTGTTTAGAGTATCTGCAGACTTGGACAGTTCCCATTTATAGTTTCTTTCTGAGGCTGCTGATGGTAGTACACAATGGTGTAGTGCCTTATTTCTTATAATTTAGCCCTTGGACTAACTTTGACATAACACTGACTATATTCCAGGCACTGCCCTAATCCATGTATAGACTAGCTCTCTCAACCATCAAAACAACCTTACCATTAGCCTCATTTTACAGATGAGGAAACCCGAGCACAGAGAGACTAAGTGACTTGCTTAAGGTCACACCCCTAGTAAGTGGCAGAGATGGGATTTAGATCCAGGGATTCCAATTCTAGAGTCCACACCTTTAACCATACATTCTACTGCCCACCCTGTCTAGTGTAATAAAATCCTGTCTTCAGTTTCTGACAATCATTACCTCTTTGGCACCATCCATCCTTATTTTGTCATCTCGTTCTCTTTAGTCATTTCAGACTACCTGCTGTTCCCCTAGAAGGCCATGGCATGCCTTTGCTTGAGACTCTCCTTTCACTTGTAAAGTCATTTCACTATTTGTTTACTGAACAAAGTTCTGTTTGTCTCTTCAAGCCCTGCTCAAAGATTGTCACTTCTGAAACTTTTTCTCATTTGCTTGAATATAATAGGTTCCCTATTTATATTCCCATAGCACATTTATATAATTCAATTATATCATTTACTACCTTATAGGAATGTATTAGTTTATCTTCCCCGTTCAAACATGAGTTGTGGAGGCGAGGGGCTGAATCTTATTTGACTATGTCTCTGGCATGGAGACTGGCATATGGTAGGTGTTCAGTAAATATTTGTTGCATGAAATTTAATGGAGGGGGCAGTATCTCACTGCTTGCTAGACGTGTCCACTTGGTTACTCGTTACCCTAAATTCAGTATATTTAAAAACAAACCCATCATCTTCCCTCAAAATCTGGCTTCCACCTCTGATTTCCTCTGTTTTGTTCATGATACTATCATTATTGCAGTTGCTCAGGTTCAATTACCGACTTCTCCCTCACAGATTCCCAGCCGTCTCAAAGTCCTGACTTCCTTTTTGTTTCAATCTCACTAAAGTTCTTCTGGTCACACAGTGAGGCTTGGAGTCAAGGAACCCATAAGTTGAAGCACTTATCACCCTTTCCAACTGTTACTGTAAAAGCCTCATTAATTCATCCCCTGCGTCCAGAATCTTTCCTTTGCTGCCTACCCTCATAATCCATCCCACCCCCTGAAACCAAGAAAAATCAACACCATCTTCAACATCAACCATGTATTAAGTATGTCTTGTGTGCAATGCATTATGCTCAGGCCCTGCCCTCAATAAATTTGCAGTCTGGGTGGGGAAAAGCCACATACATATAAAGCAAAGTCAAGGTAGCATAAATGAAATACTAACGAGTGATGTAGACTACTATCTACGGAAATTAGAGCGAAAGATCACTCTCAGTGGGGAAGTGGAGAAAAGATGCCTGAATAAAGTGGGACTTGAACTGAGCCTGAAAGATGGGTAGGATTCAGATTTAAAAGGTGAGAAGGAAGGAAATTTTAAGCCAAGCTAACGAGATTGAACCTTATTCTTTAGACAATATGGTATTTTTGAAAATTTTTGGGTAGGAGAAAGAGGGTAAGACGGTGGAAGAATGACCATAATTAACTTTTTTAAGAAGATGAAGTGGGACTAATCTGATTGGGGGTAATGGTATGCGTGGGGACAACTTAGAAGGCTACTGTGATATGAAAAAATCCTAGGCAAGGGGGGTAACAGGAATTGAAAGGAAAGATCAAATATTAGGAGCATTCCCTTGCTTGAAAATCTTCAGTTAGACAGCGAGCTCCTTGAGGAATGGTTTTAATGCCACTTTATTTCTCCTGATGTATCAGGCACAAGACCTTACACACAATAAACACTTAAGAAACATTTGCCGATTGATGTAGCAAAGTGAAAAATCAAGATAGAAATGGCAAACATTAGAAAATATACTGCAGTAAAATGCATTTTGTAGAGAAAATGTAGATTGAAGTGAGGGAGCTTGGGTGGGGTCTGGAGAATTGCATCAGGCACAACAAAACAGCAAGATCCAACCAGTAGAGCAAAAAGTTGGCTGAAGAGGCAAAATCCCAAACTAAAGGTAAAGCAGTGACATTAAAATCTTTCCATGTCAAGAAGCAGCCCAAAAGAGCAGGGTCCTTAAGTGTTTTCTGAACAGGAAATACTCCAGGGGAAAAATCTGTCTTCATGATGTGAAGAAAACATCTCAAATTGCTTGCAAGGTACTTGAAAGCCCTGGTATTTTCCTTGTCTGCAGTTGTCTTTGAAAATACAGTGAGGTATTTTACTTGCTTATTAACCCTCACTGGGGTTATCTTGATAAGCATTCTTGGTGGGTTGGTTGGTTAGTTGGTCAGTGGTTTGTGGAAGACTCCAGCTTTTTGTTGAAATTTGTTCTATGGTTTAGGTTAGTGGGTTTGACGAAATGGCTTTATGTCTGGGGGAAAAAAAAAAACCTATCCTCCCTGAAAATACCATTAGGGTAATCTTGGCAACCTACTTGTGTAAAAAAGGGGCAGTTTCTGATGTTTAAGACTGAGTCTCGGCGCCAGCCTTCCAACGTCTGAGCACTAGGGAACACGGGCTTTCCTGTTAAGTCTCCGGTCTTTTTCTCTGCTCTGTGTTCTCTCTCTTCTTTCTTCCCAAAGGCAACAAGACTTTGACTCACACATTTCTTTCCAACTGCCCACACTACTGTATTCCCTGTAGTTCTTGCCTACCTCCCAGCCCAAAGATTAAACCCAGACTCACCTAGTTTTCCCCAATTTCTACCCTTCCTTGACACAAGCACACATGTCCCCTGTTTGAAGGATTTTACTGCTGGTCACTACAAGGAAATAAATATGTGGGGGTTCACAGAAGCCACAGGTGGCTGAGGTTTCAGAGACTGAAAAAGTTATTTGGGTAATTATTTCTATTCCATAGTGAACTGTAAATGGACTAGACCTTTTGACCCTTCCCTTTTTTTCGAGAGCTTGATAGTTTCTTGGGAGCTTTCCCACCACTCATTCTGTCTTTTATTCATGGGTTTAAAAGTCATCAGCCTTCCCTCCAAGCCACCCCCCAGGAGAAACTTCTCCACTCATACCAGCCCCCATTAGCTCAGTCACGTCCTTCAGTCCTACAGAGCACTGCACAGGGGGTTCAGAAGGAACTGAGATTTCGTGTTCAGGTGGAACAGTATGTATGAAGTGGTGGGTGAGCCCTCAACCCAGACTCAAGTGCAATTTATTTACAGGGTAATAGAACTCGTTGTTGGCATCTCCACCTCAGTGGCCTCTACTCTAAAAAGTCAATGCCAGCCTAGTTTGTTCCCTAAAAGCTTCTACCCCCAGAAGATCTTCCCCTTCCACCTAGAAGATTTTAAAATGCCAGCATGAAAAATCATTTGGGGAAGTTTTTATTTCAGCAAACATTTATGCACCATGTACAAGGCATTATGTGGTTCCTGAGTGGGACCAAGATGATGAAAAAGAATCAGCTTCTGCCTTCAAGGCACTTTCAATGTACTGCGGAAGATGAGTGTGAATTCGGCTAGTTACAATTTAATGATAGCAGAACAAGTGATATACAAACAAAACTCTGGGAGAGCAGAGAAAAGGGAAAATAGTTTGGCCTGTGGGAAGTGACTGGAGATTAAGGAAGGCTTCATGTAGCTGAGCCGGTCTTGAAGGATGAACAAGACTTGGGCAGGCAGAAATGAAGTTTAAGGGGAGAGAATTCTAGGCAGAGAGAATAATGTGGCTAGCATAGGCAAAAACGCAGGCAGGAAAGCAGAGAAACGTATTTGGTAAAGCAGATCAGCCTGACAGATGCAAGGGAGGGAAAGAAGTCTAGAAACAGGAGTTGCAGATAGACTATGGAGAGCTGCACTGTCATCTGGAGTCTTTGTACCCAGAGAAAATGTCAGATCTTAACACCATATTAACACCTTGATCATCATTAATGAATACTTTAGTTGAGAACAGGGTGGAGGGAAAAAGCAGACACAGTGCTCAAAGAAGTGGAAGGGCTCAACAAATCTCTCACTTGCCATTCTTGCCCAGGACCACTCAGGTGACCACTGACCCACCTCCTCAGGCTCCAAAATGTCAGAGAAAAGAGGCTGAGGGCTTCGTTTAACATGCAGGCACTTTCTGTGCCAAGGAGATGAGAAGGAAAAGTGAGAGGTAAATTGGACATCTGAAGGATTATTAAGGAGTTGTTATGGACAACTCTGTCACCTTGCCAAGCTGCAAGAATTCATTACTTTCTTATAATGATGCAGTCAAGAAGACACATGGTTCTCTCTGTCTCTACACATTTGGCTTTCTTAGATTCATTGATCATACTTAACAAGTCTGTATTGTATACTTGAAAGTTGCTAAGAGAGTGGATCTTAAATGTTCTCACCACACACACACACACACACACACACACAAATAACTATGTGAGGTGATGGATGTGTTAACTGTTTTATGGTAATCTTATTGTGATATATTAATGCATCAAATCATCACACTGTATACTTTCAACTTACACAATGTTACATGTCAATTATAGCTCAATAAAGCTGGAAAAAATAAGAAAACACAATATTTATGATTCAGATGTTGCACCTACCGTGGCAGCATCTAAGCTAAGGTGTTCATCCAGGTCACACTTTAAAGGACAGCATCACACACACCACCACCACCACAGCCTTTTGTATCAGGAAGGTTCAAAAGTATAAAAGGAAGAGGAAGATGAGACAATCATCTTTTTTGTTTTCTAAAGCAAAACACTGCAACATTTCAAAGATGATTCTGCCAGTTTTACATATAAATAACTAAATGAAGCAGGGCTGTTTTTTAAATCTGTTTCATTTGATTTGGGGGGAGGGTGATCACTTAACAAACTGGGGGAATATGTAAAACTATTAATAGGATGTTGAGTCCCCTGTCCTGGAGTAACTGCAGCTTAGGAGACAAAAAAAAAATTACTGAGGCATAGTTAAGCAACCTACTGCCTCAGTGCCTAAGCTTACTTTTTTTGGCAGAGGAGCGGTGAGGGGGTGGCAGAGTAGAGGTAGGTGGGGGTGGGAGTGTTGAAGCTGGCAAAGCAGTGTGGACTGGAGGCGGCAGCCAGGCCACGTCTAGAAGGGTAAGAGTCCAAGTACATTGAGCTCAGGGGTCCATGCTGTGCGAGGCCTCCTGACAGACATGGACATCGACTGACAGAAACGTTTCCTGTCAGGCTGTGGGTGCTTACAACATGCTAGGTGCTGTTCTAGTTGCGTCATATATTTTAACTCATTTACTTCTCCCATTTGCCCGATGATGTTGGCACTACTATTATCATGGTCATTTCACAGGACAAAGTGAGAAACACAGAGGTTATGTAATTTGCCCAAGGTCATACATAATCACTAGTAAATGGCAGAGCCAGGATTTGCACCCAGGCAGTCTGGACAGCTCTTGTCCGTGATTTAACCTGTGTGTGTGTGTGTGTGTGTGTGACAGAGACAGAGAGAAACAGAGACAGAGAGAATGTGCTCACAAACACTTGTTTTCATCTCAGAGTTACCTCTCAAGATAATCACATTCCTTAGAGTTAACTATTACAAACATTTTGAGTAACTCCTTCCTGATTTTGAAAAAAAATATAGTATAAAAATGCACAAATGCAACATTTAAAACATATAATGCACACACATGTATACTGACACACACACATACTCTATGTTTATTTTACCCTGAGTTGAACTAACAAAAATTTTGGCAACAGAGGGAGAGGGCAGTTTGCTCCATAATCATGCCTTAGGAATGGGCCTGGGTCCTGTGGCAATTCTGTGTTGGTTTTAGAGTCCTTTCTCCTCAGGGATTAGACCTCCAAGCCTCGGCAGGCTTACGGTTAGTGACTTTCTCCCCCATATTCTCTTTCCGCAGAAGGTAACTGTTTAGAACATGCAAGAAATGAGGGAGGTATAATCTAGGTTTGCACCTGGTATTCTATATATATAGCTAGAAATCCTACATGAAATGAGGCAGAAACTTCCTTTCTATCTCTTCAGAACCACAGAGTTGTTAGATCTTAAAAAGATTGAAGAAATCATCAATTCCTGGCCCCCTATTTTACAGATAGAAATATGAGGCATAGAGAGGAGAGGGCTTACCCAACATCACATTACTGATCAATGATAGGGTGAGGCTGGAGCCAGCCCTTTTGACTCCCCATTCAGTGTTCTGTCCATTCTACTGCTTATTTTGTGAAGCATAGCACTTGCTTATAATCCCCTCTGAAGATATAAAACCCTCTAGATCTCATCCTTGTGTATTCTCCCTAGAAATAAGAACATTTATATCTACACACACAAAAGAAATACTTGCATGAATATTTCTAACAGCTTTATATTAGCCCCAGACTGGAAACAACTGAAATGCTCTTCAGTGGGGGCATGGATAAACAAATTGTGGAACATCAACAATAAACATTTTTTAAGACAACTTGCAGAATGGGAGAACATTTTTGCAGATGAAACTGACAAAGGCTTGATCTCCAGAATATATAAGCAGCTCATCTGACTTAATAAGAAACAACCAAACAACCCAATCCAAAGATGGGCAAAAGACCTAAACAAGCAATTCTCCAAGGAAGACATACAAAAGATCAATAAGCACATGAAAAAATGCTCAATATCACTAATTATCAGAGAAATGCAAATCAAAACTACAATGAGGTATCATCTCACACCAGTCAGAATGGCTATCATTCAAAAATCCACAAATGACAAATGCTGGAGAGGCTGTGGAGAAAGGGGAACCCTCCTACACTGCCGGTGGGAATGCAGTTTGGTGCAGCCACTATGGAAAACAGTATGGAGATTCCTCAAAAGACTAGGAATAGACTTACTGTATGACCCAGGAATCCTGCTCCTGGGCTTACATCCAGAAGGAACCCTACTTCAAAATGACACCTGCACCCCAATGTTCACAGCAGCACTATTTACAATAGCCAAGACATGGAAGCAGTCTAAATGTCCATCAACAGATGACTGGATAAAGAAGATGTGGTATATTTATGCAATGGAATACTACTTAGCCATAAAAACCGACAACATAACGCCATTTGCAGCAACATTGATGCTCCTGGAGAATGTCATTCTAAGTGAAGCAAGCCAGAAAGAGAAAGAAAAATACCATATGAGATCGCTCATATGTGGAATCTAAAAAACAAAAACAAAGCATAAATACAAAACAGAAATAGACTCATAGACATAGAACAAACTTGTGGTTGCCAAGGAGGCGGAGGGTGGGAAGGGATAGACAGGATTTCAAAATTGGAGAATAGATAAACAAGATTATACTGTATAGCACAGGGAAATATATACAAGATCTTGTGGTAGCTCACAGAGAAAAAAATGTGACAATGAATATATATATGTTCATGTATAACTGAAAAATTGTGCCCTACACTGGAATTTGACACAACATTGTAAAATGATTATAAATCAATAAAAATGTTAAAAAAAAAACAATAAACATTTTTTAAACTATTGATACACATAACAACTTGAATATCTCAGAGCCATTATGATGACTGACACAGCAAATCATATGTTACACACTGTATGATTCCATTTATATGACAGTCTAGAAATGACAAAATTACAGTGATGAAAAACAGATCAGTGGTTGCCAGAGGGGCAGATGTGACTACAATGAGGTAGCACAAATGAATGTATACATATGATAAAATTCATGAAACTACACACACTCCCTTGCTTCCCAGAAAGTTGAGTACATGTAAAAACTGGTGAAATTTGAATGAAATCTGTAGTTTGCTTAGTAGAATATTGTATGAATGACAATTTACTAATTATGATAGTTATGTAAGTTGTTAACACTGAGGAAGAGTAGATAAGTGGTATGTTGGAACTCTATTTTAGCAACTTCTATATGAGCTTAAACTTATTTTAAAATTTTAAAGAAAAAAAGAAAGAAAACTCTAGAAGTTCCATAATGTTTTAGGCAGGTCTGGTGAAGCACCATTTATGCATTTTTCTGAAGTTATAACTAATACGTCCGTAGGCCTTTGCTAAAATGGCATCTCATCTCATACCTCATTTTGCACCCTAGTTAATTTTTTCCATAACACTTATAACTCTTACTAAAAATATATGTTTATTGTGTCTCCCCCAACTAGAATGTAAGCTTCTTCAAGTTAAGGACTTTATTGTGTTCACTACTTATCCACAACACATGGAATAGTGCCAGCACAATGTGGACATTCAAAAAATATTTGTTGAATAAATGAATGAACGTGAGTATGTTGGCCCTGAAATAAAGGTATAGTGAGAAATTGTATACTAGGTTACATTTCTTCATTACATGTGACAAATTTCCCTTATATTTTCTTTCTACACAATTACTCAAAATGGCAATTTTGTTCTGTCATTTATATAGTGTTTGCTGCATTATGGAAGACTTGGAAAGATGCTGGAATAACCACCTTGGCGCTCGGAAACCACATATTCTGAAATGGTTCCTCACCCAACGCTAAAAGAAAAAGTTACCTCCCCTGGGTAATTGGCTGTGCTTTATTCACCCTTATGAGTATAAAAGATTTTACTTACAACAGCTAGCCAGCAGAGGGTACTGTTTATTCAATTATCCTTTCTCAATACCTATCATGTACCAAGCCATGTGCTGGGTATAAAAAAGTGGGTAACACAGTGCCCACTCTTAGAGTTAACAGTCTGGTTGGGAGACAAGTTGGTACATAGAAGTGCTATGTGGAAGTATGCATAGGGTGCTCCAGATACACAGGGGAAGAACACCTGAACCAGATTAGGGAGAGGGAGAGAGAGGTACAGAGCATGTGTGTTGGCCTCCTGGAGGAGATGGTATCTGAGCTGAGTCTTAAGAGACAAGCAGTAGTCAGCCAGGAGAAAAGGTGGGGGGAACGTAGGTTCTGTGAGGGCAGGTGCCATGTTCACAGTGTGTTCCCAAAACCTGCCCCAAGGCAGAAATATGCTTAATTATTCGTGGAATGAATGAACAAAGTAAGTACAAATAGTAAAAAGTGCATGCTAGAAGTAGGGAGGGTCCAGATCACGATGGGTCTTATAAACTTTTATCTTAATGGCGATGGGGAACCACTGAAGGGCTTGTGGTAGGGGAGTGACATGCGGGCTTTGCATTTTATAAAGCTCATTCCCATGGCAATGTGGAAAGTGGATTAGAGGGGGACAGACAACATGAATCAGAGAGGCCAGTTAGGAACTGCGGTTTCCAAAATGAATGTGGCATGGTCATGGCCACTGCCTTTAAGAAGCTTACAGTCCAATGAGGGAAACAAGATGGAATCAGGTAATACCAAACAGAAAAGCAGGCAGTGTAGTAGAGGTGATGCACCAGCCACTCTGCCCAAGGTCATGCAGCTAGTGGGTGGCAGTCAGTACCAGAAACTAGGCTTCCTGATTCTGAGTCTAGGGCTTTTCTCAAGCCCTCCTTTCCACTGCCTTTCACAACCACAGAATTATGTAAGGAAAGGCGAGCAGGGCAAGCCAAAGAAAGATTATGTGTTCTTTAGCCTCAGACTAGACTTGGGGGAGCATTTAGTTCCTCTTTGTACTCAGGTCTAACATAAGCATCCCTCCCCAAGACCTTTGTTCCTGGGAGAGGGCTTCAGCATCCTGATACTTCCTGTATAATGTGTAAGTGCTATGGATACAGAGCAAGGAATCTCCTGGGAGAGCTAAGGAAATTCACACTCTGACAGCTAAGTTCAGGGAAGGCAAATTCTGAGAAAGAAGTCATTCTTTATGAGACAGGGACTTCAGATGACAAAAGGAAAAAAAAACTGATTCCACATTCAGAAAAGGAAGACAGTCACTAGAAAGAGCAAGGGCCCAAGTGGAAGAGTGAAAATAGCAGAAGTGCCTATATTGCTTCTAAGCTGCGGAGGGTGGAGGAGTTAGGGGTAGGGAAAAAACACCGAGAAGAATCAGGAAAGAGCCCAGGACAAGGACGTGAAGTATTCTGTATGAAAGCATCAAGAGACCCCCAGAAAAACATCCAACTCCATGAGTAGGTAACAAAGATGCCTTGAGAACATATATTCAGGCATCCCAGCTACCTCTTGAGCCAAGACAGACTAGAGCTAAGGAGTTTCTATGGGAGAAAGCCCAAGGAGGTAAAGGGGTCCTGAAGAGAGCCCTTGTCGGGCTATCGAGGTGGGAATGGAGTTGGGGATGGAGGAGGGAGAGAAAAGAGAGAGAGAGAAATGAGAGAAAGAGAGAAAGAGAGAGAGAGAGCGCGACAGAGCACATAGCATGCAAGAAAGCGTGCATGTGCAGTGGCTCTCTGGGAAGGATCCCTGGGTGTCTTAGGGTGGGGGTTTATCTTTACTGAACCAAAAACCAAACTGAAAATTGAAAATAGTTAACAGAATGGTCTTTGAAGTCAGACAACCCTAGGTTGGCCTCCTAGTTTTGTCGCTTACCAACAATCTGTCTGGTCCTGGGCAAGCAGCCTGTTTCCTCTTCTGTAAATGAGGATAATGCTAGTATCTAGCCTCATAGGGTTTTGCACATGTTTATTAAATTAAACAACAGAAATAAAGCACATAATACATTTTCTGATATATAATAGGTAGTCAAATAGTTGTGTTTTCTTTTGTTTTTACTACTACTGCTCTGATGATGATGATAATGGCTGTGACTATTGCTAAAACCACTACATCTTCTGGGGTTTTCTGCGGAACAAACAAGTGAGCACTGTTTTATCATCTGGTTTATTTTTATTCAGTTTCTGCATCTGTTTTGCTTTCTAGAACATACTGGGTCACGATTTAGTTTTCCTTGAGATTACCATGTCCCTTTTCTTATTCTTCTTCCCACACCTAAGAATCTAGACCGCATTCCCAAATGTAGTTACTTCCACACTGCTTGACAGGGCTTGCCAGACCTCTGAAGATAAGACGGCCTCTCTACCAGGAGCCAGACCATCACCTTCTCCCTCCATTCAGAGCGGAAGGCTGATGCCAGAAGGGAGATCAAGTGCTGATTTCTGACAAAACATCGATTATATTTCACATCTTTGGCTAGGAAGGAATGTGGCTGGCTCAAGCTTGTTATTCTGTTTTTCTGCTCTGGCCTCCTCCATAATTAACACAATCTCCCAGGCTCAGAGTCTAAAAAATATTAGGTTGAGTCTCGAAGAAATAGGTGTGTAAGAAAGAAAGCTAACATATCCCCTCACTTATAAAAATATAACACCATAATTACATTCTGTTTCAGTTTCCTCTGCGGTACTCCCTGAGGGAGAGGACCCCATCTGTCCTGTACTCCAAGCTCCAAGCAGAGTAGAGCGCTATACCTTGGAGGCTCATTAAAATACTTATTAATGCATTGATGAATATGCACCTTCCCACATATAATCCCTGAGAGCAGGGATTCACCAGTTAGCCTGCCTGTGGTATTGATGAGGAAAAATGAGAGGCAGTTGTCAAAAATATGAACAGACAGCGTGGCATTATGCAAGTACTTCTAGAATCAGCAATGGCCCTAGGTTACACCGGTTCATCCAGGGACACTATCCTGATGGGCACTGCTTTACGGTGAAAGGCCACACATATGTGTGTGTTCGTGTATATGTCTGTGTGTATATAATGCCTGTAAATTATAATCTCTCTCCACCTTCACTGGGACAAAGCAGGAGGTCTGTGTCCCCTACCCCTACATTTGCTCAGACAAAAGGCTGCGTTTTGGAGCTTCTTTTCCCTTACAGGTCTGCCTTTGATGTTTGTCTTAACCTGATTAACCTATATATAAATAGTGTATAAGGGGGCACAGAATGTGATTTACTTTGGGTCTTTACTTTTTGCCTAGGGCTCAGGGCTCAGTTTGTCACTTTGGGAAGTCCAGTAGCTCCTAGAGAAGATATAAAGCAAAGGAGAAGGAATCTCAACTTGCTGGGAAATTCCAAAGAGCTGATCATCTTAATAGGATGTTACTATAACCAAAGAAATCATTAATTACAGTTGTGTAGTTATTATAGCTGTGTTGTTGTTATGGTTTAGACTAGAGAGTGCTTTTAGATATATTTGATCTCTATATTTGATCTTCACAACAACTTTATGAGATTGTCAGGGCAGGCATTACTGTCTGCATTTTATGGATAAGGAAACTGAGATCCAGAGAGGTAAAGTGAGTTATCAAAATCACATAAACTAGGAAGTGATGGCGTTGCAACCCAAATTAGGTTTTCTAATTTCAAAGCCAGGGCTCGTTCAGATTCCCCATGTTTCATTCTAATCATCAAAGTAATCCTCCCCTTTGATCACTCTCTTTGTAGCTATAACTATTTTGGGGGGAGAAAAAGCACCCTCCTTTTTTTTTCTTTTTGAGAATTTTCATGTGCTAAGTTGCCATTTCTTCTTAGCATTTTTTTTTTCTCTCAGGAGGTAACCAAGTAGAGTGGAGAAAGCTCTGGATTTGAAGTCAAGCAGGCCTGAGTCTGAATTTCAGCTTTAACACTTATAAGCTGAGTGACCTCAGACAAGTTCCTCAACATCTCTGAGCCCATCTTTCTGGTGAGTAAAATGGAAGCACTCTTACCTATCTCACAAGTTGCTCTAAAAATTAAATGAGAAAAGAGAGATAAAAGTCTTAGCACAGAACCTGGAACACAGTAAGAGTTAAATAAACACTGATTCACTTCCCCACTTCTCCCCTACCCCTACTTGCTATTCTAGTCTGGAAATATGCAGTACTTCTTTCCCAGAAAGCCAAAATTCACACTTTGATTTATGTCTATACTTACTCATCTTACTGTAAAAATAGTAAGATTATAAACTCATGATGGTTTATTGTTTACAACTGATATTTCTGTAATCTTTTGTTGGTTGATTGAGATAGTTTTGGAATTTAAAACATGTAAGTGTATATGTGTACACACAAATGTGTTTCCAAATCATTTAAAGGCTTAAGTTATTACTCAGAAATTACTTCCATTCTCTAAATCTGGATAAATCATTCTTCTTAATCTCATCCAGAAACTAAAGGGCTGGGTTGGCCTTATTTGAATAGTGAGCTAACATATTTAGTTACTTTGTTCTAATACACTGTAGGAATTCAGGTCTATGATCTCTTAGAGTTCAAATCTCATATCTCCAGCACCAGATTCCAAATGCTTTTTCTAAGGAAGGATGCATCCACTAGCAGCCAATTTCCTGTGGGCTGCCTTTAAACAGTAATGTGGTTTAGTTCTTGCACCTGGATCTTTTCCTGTTGTCACATTCACCTCACTGAGGAGCTTCAAACAATGTGACAAAAAAAGGAAGATAAATGGGGCATGGGAGAAAACTGGGCTAGTCCTGAGAGTGGAGATATAGGACTTTGACAGAAATGGATTCGGTAGACAAAAAATAAGCTGGGCCATAGAAGATTTTGACTGGAGAGAGGGTAGGAAAACTAAAATGTTTTCTTTACACATTTTAGCATTGTTTTAGTGACTGCAGTGAGCATACATCACTATTACCATTTCAAACATTTTTATTATGAAATTTTCTAAGCATATTTAAAACTAGACAATATGATAAAACCCCATGTGCCCCTCCCCTAGCTTCAACAGCCATCAACATTTTGCTATACTTGTTTGATTTATTTCCCCTTTTTGCTGGGGTATTTTAAAGCAAATCTAAGATATTATATTATTTCACTCCTAAATTCTTCAGTTTGCACCTCAGAAATAAAAAGATATTTTATTGCACAATCACAGTGATTAAAATAATGCCTTAATATCATTCATCTAGTGGTTGTTCCAAATTTAAATTTTAAATAAAAAATGTGCTTTTACAGTTGACTTGTTTGAATCAGATACTTTATGAAGAGGAATTTAATACTGATTTTTCAAAGGCCATGTATATTTCTAATAAATAATTGAATACTGCTGTTTCATGATGAAAAAAACCCCAGAAGACCCCATCAGTACCATGCACTCTTTCCACTCTAATTAGTGACGCTTAAAATTCTACCTTCACAGATCTCTGTACAGCAGTTTTCATTTATTCAGAAAGCATTGTGAATCTCAGTGTCCCAGAAAACAAGTTTTGAAAGTCATCACTAGGCAGAACAAAGAGAATGCGAAAGTCGGGGGATGGAGGGGTGGCAGGAATTGGGAAGAAAACTACTTAAGGACCAACATGGGGATATTTCATTGCTTACTCGAAATTGCTTCTAATTTCTCTGAACTTGTTCTGTATTGAAACTACCCAAGCCCCAAAGACTCAACAGTCTTATCTGTAACAGGAGTTAGTAAGCCTACTGGATGACATCAGTTTTGTCAAACTTAACCCTAGTTTAGTGGGAACTCCTGCTTTTAACTACTGCTTGGCACCCAAGAATTTTTCTCTTAGAGGGAAGACCAAAAAGAGGTGTAGGTGACTGAATTCAGTAGCATTCTGCAACATTACAGTAGAGGAAAACACAGGAAAGCTCCATCTGCTCCAGTATACACTTCTGGTGGGAGTGTAAATTGTCTTGGTGAACAGAGAATGTTGACAATATGTATTAATAACTTTAAAATGTGCCTTTTCTTTAAACTGTCAGTTGCACTTCTAGGAAACAAATATTTTTAAAATGAAAGGAGAAATGACAAGAAAAAAAGATACAGTCAGGGTGTGAAACAGACAGATGAAATTAGTAGGTTTCACACTAAAAATAAGCAAGGATATAGGGCATTTGGGAAAAATTACCAATAAAACAATTAATAGTTACATATAGAATTCTGTATCCTATAGAAAATATACATTCTTCTCTTCTATTCACAGAACATTGACAATCGATCATGTACTTCGCCACAAAGAACAACATAATATAGGTACATTTTTAAAAGTAGAGATTTTACAGTCTACCTTCCCTGATTATAATCCTGTAAAAGAAGAAGAGAATAACAAAAATATGAACCCCTAAATTCTTAACTACTTGGAAATTAAGAAACATGCACCTAAACAATTTTGGAATCAAAGAGGAAATCAAAACTGAAATTCTTAATTTTATAGAAAATAATGGAAAGGAACACACTTAATAAAATCTACAGGATACACTTCAAGCTCTATTCAGGAAAATGCATAAAGATGGAAAATAAATGAATTAAGTTTTCAATTTAAGAAACTGGAAAAGGACAATAAATTAAAAGTAAACAGAAGGAAGGATTTCATTTTTAAAAAGCTGAAATTAATGAAATCAAAATGAAACTATCATACAAAGGATAATTAAAATCAAAAGCGAGTTCTTTGAAAATCTTGATTAAGGAAAAGAGAGAAAGCAAAACAAAACAAAAAACACAATGGAAAAGGAGATACACTCACTGATACAGACAATGGCATGCCGGTAAACATTTAGCAATTGGCTCTCAGAAAAAGCCACTATTTGTATTGCCTGCTGATTTTCATGGTGTAAAAACTCCCACCATCATGGAATTTTAAGCTACCAATGCATAGTCACTAACTCAAAGATGGGAAGAAATGTGCACAACTGGCTATTCAACTCCAGCACACCACTAGATGGATATAAAAGTAATTATAAGGGAATACTATATGCAACCTATGGTGCAGTTGAAAAATCTATTAAATACTACCTAATTTTACCCAAGAAGAAATAACAACACCTAGAGAGATTGATAGCTTTAGGTAAGACTGGAAAGATGATTAAAGATGTGAAATTAAAAAAAAAAGACTCCAGGTTCAGATGGTTTCAGAACTGGGTTCCATAAACTCTTTAGAGAACAGATAATTCCCATGCTGTTTAAACTACTGAAGACCACAGAGACAGATACAAAGATCCAACTGCGTTTAATGAATCTAGTATAACCACAATACCAGAAACCTAAAAAAGATATCAGAAATCATAAGACTATAGATTTATTTAACTTCTGAATATATACGGAAAAATTTTTCATAAATCAGAAAACAAAATCGAAAAGGGTAACAAAAGAATAAAGTGCTATAATCAAACAGGGTTTACTCCAGAAATAAAAGAATGATCCAACATTAGAAAATATATCAACATACAGGATTATAATAATACATCCTAAAAAGTTTTTAAACAAAATTCAGCAGGCAATCCAAATAAAAATTCTACATAAAAGACAACTTTTAAATATAATTTAAAAAACAAATAGCAAACATGATATTCAATGGTGAAAATACTAAGGTCCTTCCCAGAATGTGAACAAGGCAAAGACATCTGGTATCACCACTATTATTCGACAGTGTTTTTAATGTTTTAGCTGAGGCAAAAGAAAATGAGAAAATTAAATAATTGGTATAAATATTGGTGAAGAAGAGATTTAAGTACTTCAGAGAAACCTAAGAAACTTAGCTTTTTCAAAGTCTAAAAATATTAATTTGGTAAGATTATTATATACAAGAAAATACATAAAATCAAGAGTTTTCTCCATATGCTACTTTAAATGGAAATAGAAAAGCAACCCACTCACAACAAGGACAAGGCCATAAAATATCTAAGGATCAGCTTAACAAGAAAGGTATTTTACCTATTTGAAGAATACAATAAAATACTAAAGAGAAGGTCCCAAAAATAAAACCTGAAAAGATGCAGAGATATACCATGATTCTCTTTGGGACGATTTAACATCATTTCTTCCCAATGTAATACAATGATAATCATAATTCATAACTGGATAAAATTATTTTAAATTTATATGGAGAACAAAACATCCAAGAATAGCAAGAAAATTATGACAAAGAAATACCAGATATTAACAAATATTAAAAGCTATCATAAAGTCACTATGATCAAAATAGTAAGGTATTGGCAAAACAACAGAAAATTATATCATTAGAACAGAGTAGAGTCTAGAATAGGTCCAAGTACATATGGAAACTCAAAATATGGCAATGGGAAAAGGATTGTTGTGTGAATAAATAGTCTTGACACACTGGCTATTTATCTGGAAGAAAACAAAACTACAAATCCTAAAATAAATTTTAAAAATAATATCCTAAAACACATTCCAGGTATTTTAAGACTTAAAATACAAAAAAGAAAATCACTGAAAATATGAAAGAACATTTAAGGAGGGGAGACTTTCCTTTACAAGCCAGAAAAACCAAAAGACATATAGGAAAAGAAAAATAAATGACAAACCAGGAAAAAAATCACAACATATGTTAACATCACTAATATCATAAAACAGTATTAGGTATCTTCAATAGTAGTGATATTAACCTTCATCTGTCACATATATATACATCTCCATTCTTCTTCTCATCTAACCAACATTTTTTATTGAAGTATAGTTGATTTACAATATTGTGTTAGTTTCAGATATACAGTGAAGAGATTCAGTTATACATATATATGTATGTGTATATATATATATATATATATGTATATGTATATATATTGTTTTTTCTGATTCTTTTCCATTATAGGTTATTGCAAGATATTAAATATATTTCCCTGTGTTACACATCAAATCCTTGCTGTTTATTTATTTTATATATGGTAGTATGTATCTGTTAATCCCATACTCCTAATTTATCCCTCCTCTCTCACCTAACCAACATATTAGTTCTGGAGGTTTTAAGTGCAACCTATATGCTGATCACACAAGCATAGACGGAGTCCCCTTTAAATTCGTGGTGTCCAGCTTCAAGCAGGTTCTCAACGTTTCCTACTAATCCTATATTAGTAGGATTCTCTTAACATCTCTCTCCACCTCTGCACAGTAGCTAATTCAAATCTCTACAGTCCTCAAAGCCCACCACTTCCCTACTCACTCATAGTAAAATCATAGCAAATGATTTTACTTCCTTCCTCACAAAGAAAACAGAACTCATCTTAGAGAATTCCCTCAAATTCTTATAGCAAACCAGTAAACAAACATACCTATATCCTCAACTATCCTTCCCTCCTTCTCTAGCATTACAAAAAAAGTGTCATCTCTCTTCCTCTAGAAAGTTCATCCCTCTACCTGTGCTCTGTATTCCATTCTCTCCTGCCCTCTTGGGGTCCTCACTTGATCAATCTTCCTTTCTTCTTCATTCAACCTCTTCCTGTCAACTAGCTCCTTTCCATGAGAATTTATAGATACTTAAGTCTCTCCTATTGTTAAAAGAAAATCATTTACTTCTTCTGGAAATACTCTCTTCCCTTGGTTTACATGACACTAATTCTCCTAGTTTTCCTTCTGATCACTCCAACTTCTTTGCCTGGATCTTAAATGCCAGTATTTCAAGAATTCTATCACCCACAGTCTTATATGATCTCATCCATTTCTAAGGCCTCAATACCACCTATATGCCAATGCCTTGCTTATCTTTTATTTTAAATAGCTTTATTGAGATGTAATTTACATACCATAAAATTTATCTATTTTAAGTGGAGAATTCAATGATTTTTTTCAGTTTTATATATATATTTTTTCAGATTATTTTCCATTATAGGTTATTACAAAATATTGAATATTGTTCCCTGGGTAATACAGTAAATTCTTGGGGCCTATCTATTTTCTATATAGTAGTGTGTATCTGTTAATCTCAAAACCCTAATTTATCCCTCCTTCTCCTTCCTTTCCCCTTTGGTAACTATAAATTTCTATGTCTATGAGTCTGTTTCTGTTTTGTATACAGATTCATTTGTATTATTTTTTAGATTCTACATGTTAAGTGACATCATATAATATTTCTCTTTGACTTACTTCACTTAGTATGATATTCTCTAGGTCCACCTATATTGCTGCAAATGGCAATATTTCATTCTTTTTTATGGTTGAGTAGTATTTCATTTTGTGTGTGTGTGTGTGTGTGTGTGCGCGTGCGTGCACCACATTTCCTTTATCTGTTCTTCTGTTGATGGACACAGGTTGATTCTATGTTTTGGCTATTGTAAATAGTGCTGCTAGAGAATTCAATAATTTTTATTAATTTATAGAATTGTGCAACCATTACCACAATCCAATTTTGCAAAATTCTGTCACCACGAAAAGATCCCAATTTGCCTCACTTATCTTTATCTCCATCCTAAATCCCTCTTCCTGAAATTTAGACCCATATAGCTAATTGCTTACTGAACATTTTAATTTGTATAACCACAAAACCAGTTTCCAAAACTGAAATTATCCTTGTCTCCCACCTTTTCTATTAAATCTGATTCCTCTCTAATACTCCCTAAATGAATGAATGGCACCACCAGTCCCTCAGAAATCTTGGGCACTGTTCTTAGCTTTTCTTTCTCATCTCCCACATCCAATTAGTCATTAAATCCCATATATTTTACTTCCTAAATATAATTCAAATCTATCCCTTTCTATCCTTTATTCTTACTTCACTAGTTCTGTCCACTAGAATCTGTTCCTTAAATTAATCTATCCACCCATTCAACAAATAGGATTAAGTGCCTACGATATGCCTGGCACTGTGCTACAATGGTCACCTAACTAGTCTTTCTGTCTCTCATCTTCTATCTTCCCAATACAAAACATGTTCTTAATCCAGCAGCCACGCAGCATAATTTTTTAAAAAACGCACTACTCCCATGCTTAAAACAGCTTCCTTCTAAATTTCAGCTGGCTTCTCTCTGACCTTGGGATGAATTACAAACTTCTTAACATAGCTCTTAGGTCCTTTGTGATCAGGTTCCTCCTTGCCTTTCTAAGTCTCATGTCTCATCAATCCCCTTGGATAAGTCACTTAGTTATCTGAGTTTCTTCATCTTTGGGGGATAATAATAATGCTTATCTCAGAGGTAGTTGAGAAGATTAAGTGAGATAATACATGTAAAGCATTTAGCATAATACCTGGCATATGTTAAATGTCAATAAATGTTAGCTATTGATGAGAGTGATGATAAGGTTAGCCAGCTTTGATTTCCCTCTCCTCTGAACTCCTACGTTTATTGTTGGTTTCACACAATTAAGCAGTCAATTATTTTATTTTGTATTGCTTACCATTGCTTCATACTGTTAGTTCTTGTTACCCTAACTAGACTATAACATCCTTGAAAGCAAGGATAGTGACTTACATACCTGCTGTAGTCCCCTGTAGTACTTAGCACAATGTTAAGCACACAGTAGAGTTTAATAAATAACTTTAGATAAAGGTTCACAAAGCAAAAAGTGACAGAAGTTTTATTGACTCTCTATAAGGGTATTTTTTTTAAAGACTATAAACAATAAATACCCAAACCCTGGGAGCGACATTTGCTTTCACCTCCTGGGCTAATGACGTGTCACTGTGTTAGCAGCTGTACAGCAGGTTAGCATTAAGTATAGGGCTTGGCAGTACTCATTGTAGGTCAGTGTTTTTTGAGGTTTTTTTTCTTCACATGGTTTGCTGCCAATATCTTGTTTTTGACAGAAATGGAGTGTGAAACCATGAAGATGTTTATTTCTACTCCCTGGCAGGCAGACAACATGCAATTTGCCTACTCATCTGTGAGATCAGATTCTTACTTCTTAAATAAAATGTTCTCTCTATGTTACCAATATCATATAAATTCCTCTTCATTCGAAAGCCAGTGGAATCCTCCTGAAATAGTTTGAATTTCTTGGCTGATGACTGGGTGGCAATCAATCCCAGAATAGCCCGGAAGGCTAGAAGATTCCAAGCTCTTCAGATGCTAGAACACGCCACAAATCTGGCAAGAATTTTATTGTGTGTGCACTATACAGTAAACTGGCATCTCGTGATAGTTTCCCCTTCTTTTTCACATCCTTTCTCGCCATATACCATTGTGAACCTTTCCTGCCTAGTCCTCTCGCTCTCGTCTCTAATCCTCCTCCTCATGTCCCTTGCTTGTCCCTCCACCTGAGATGTTTCTAAGAAGACATCTTCCTGCACTCATAAGCCTGCAGTTGTGTGCCAGCGGGACTAGCTGTATATAGATTGCGAGTGGAGGAGCTAAAGGAGGATCTGTGTTCTTCTATGAGACACAGACTCCCTTTGGTACAATGTAATCTTTTGGCTAAAGTTTTATTGGTTTAGAAATTATTCCAAAGCCAATGATTGTCTTGTGCCTTTGACGTTACTAAGGAGAAGCTGGAACAGGCCTAGGATCTGGAGGAGAAAAGGGGGAAAAACTGCTCTGAACACAAGAGACAATGTTTCCAATCAGAGGAAACAAAAAGCAACCTCCTCCAGTGTTTCCCAGTTTCTTCCCCCCATATGGTGAAAATTCCAAGGGTTTGGAAAGAACTCTTTGAGGGAAAAAAAACCCCACAGGTCAAAGCAGTCCTCATGACCCAGTTTAAACACTAATTCTCTCACTAGACATATATTCTTCCTTTCCTATATATCCTCTTTACAATATACCCCCTCCACACATACATATACACCAGAGGAACACTCAGGCAGCCAGCTATGAAATAGAGAAATGCGGAGTACGTGCAAGGGCATTAACACACATGCTCTACAGAAAGCTTATTACCACAAAGAAAGGCATGCCCAAATACTGCTCCAAATACACATGGTACCCTTCCCACACAGACATACATTCACATAACATGCCAAGACTGGTTATACAGACAGCCGTCTGTTCTTCCCCAGGCCATAGGCACAATAATCAGCACCTTGCAAAGCACTGCACACAGAGCTGCTGATTGATCTGATTAGCTTTACCCTTCACTTTTAATACAGCATAGTGATTATGAGCATGGACTCTGGAGTCTAAATGCATGCAAACCCTCACTCTGCCACTTACTCCTTGTGTGACTTTGTACAAATTAGTTACCTGCCCCATGCCTCAGTTTCCCCATCTGTAAAATGAGAATAATAATAGTACTTATCATAGAGTTCTTGTGAAGATTAAATCAGCTAATGCATACAAAGGTCTTAGGAGTAAGTTCCTAGAACTGCCTGAGTCAGGTAAACTTGGATTTGAGAAATGATTTAGGCAGGAGGGGAAGTGGTGAGCATGGGCTGAGGTGTGGAATTCTCTTTCTATCCGGGGGTAGCAAATACCTGATTCCATGCACTTCTCAATATTTATTCCATCAAAGGAATGGGCCCACCATTAACAGTAATAATGTATCTGGACCACTACCACACCATACACAAAAATTAACTCAAAATGGATTAAATATTTGAATATAAGACCTAAAACCATAAAACTCCTAGAAGAAAACATAGGCGATAAGCACCTTGACATAGGTCTTATCAATGATTTTTTTAATCTGACACTAAAAGCAAAAGCAACAAAAACAAGCATAAACAAATGGGACTACATGAACTAAAAAGCTTCTGCACAGCAAAGAAAACCATCAACAAAATTAAAAGGCAACCTACAGAATAGGAGAGAATATTTGCAAATAATAATTCTGATAAGGGGTAATATCCAAAATATATAAAGAACTCATAGAACTCAATAGCAAGAAAAGAAGTAATCCAATTAAAACTATTTGCAGAAGATCTGAATAGATATTTTTCTAAGGAAGACATACAGATGGCCAACAGGTACACAAAAAGATGCTCTACATCATTAATCACCAGAGAAATGCAAATCAAAACCACAATGAGATATCACCTCACACCTCTCAGAATGGCTATCATCAAAAAGACAACAAATAACAAGTGTTGGAGAGGATGTGGATAAAAGGGAACCCCTGTGCCCTGTTGGTGAGAATGTAAATTGGTGCAGCCAGTATAGAAAACAGTGTGGAGTTTCCTAAAATAAAAAATTTAAAAATAGAACTACCATATGATCCAGCAACTCCATTTCTGTGTATTTACCCAAAGAAAATGAAAACATTAATTCAAAAAATATATGCAACCCTCCTACACTGTTGGTGGGAATGCAGATTGGTGCTGCCACTATGGAGAACAGTATGGAGGTGACTTAAAAAACTAAAAATAGAGTTACCATATGATCCAGCAATCCCACTCCTGGGAATATATCCAGAGAAAACTATAATTCAAAAAGACACATGCACCCCAATGTTCATAGCCAGCACCATTTACAATAGCCAAGACATGGAAGCAAACCAAATGTCCATCAAAAGATGACTGGATAAAGAAGATGTGGTGTATATGTGCGTGTGTGTGCGCGCGCGCGCGCGCGCGCGTGTGTGTAATGGAATATTACTCAGCCATAAAAATGAATAAAATAATACCATGTGCAGCAACCTGGGTAGACCTAGAGATTATCATACTAAGTGAAGTCAGACATAGAAAGACAAATATCTTACAATATTACTTATATGTGGAATCTTAAAAAAATGATACAAATGAACTTATCTACAAAACAGAAATAAATTCATAGAAAACAAACTTATGGTTACCAAAGGGAAAAGGGAAAGAGGGATAAATTTGGGATTTGGGATTAATAGATACACACTACTATATACAAAATAGAGAAACAACAAGGAACTACTGTATAGCATAGGGAACTATATTCAATATCTTGTAATAGCCTATAGTGGAAAAGAATCTGAAAAAGAATATACATATGTATAACTGAATCATTTTGCTGTACACCTGAGACATTGTAAGTCAACTATACTTCAATTTTTAAAAAAGATATATGACCCCCTTGTCTACTGTAGCATTATTTACAGTAGCCAAGACATGAAGACATGGAAACAACCTAAATGTTCATCAGTGGATGAACTGATAAGAAATTGTGAGATATATATATCTTAAATATATATCTTTATATATATATAAACAGAATAGTATTCAGCCATAAAAAGAATGAAATCTTGCTATTTGTGACAATACAGATGGACCTCAAGGGCATTATGCTAAGTGAAATAAGTCGGAGAGAGAAAGACCAATACTATATGATCACTCTTATATGTGTGATCTAAAATACATTTTAATTAAAAGATAAGCTCATAGATTCAAGAACAAATTCATGGCTGCCAGAGGTGGGGAATGGGGGGTGGGAGAAATGGCTGAACCATTTCTATTTATTTTTTAGTTTAAATAAATTGAATTTTAAAAAATAGTAACAATGTATGCATTCTTTTTCTGAGGAAATCTATATATTTGGAGTCATTGTGGTATTACATTTATTATTTATAGCCTAAGTGTGACAACATTAAGTACACTTCTGGGAGTAAATCTTTACTGCCAAACTCTTTTGTAATGGTTAAGAAAACCTGCATCCACATGGAGACAGCTTTTACCTTGCAGCACAGCCATGTCCTAGGCAGTCTCAGGAAGGAAGTGCAGGGCCCACAGTAAACTGACTGTATGAATGGAGTCAGTATCCATACCTGGAGCTGCCCACTGTATTTTCACCCCTCACTTGGGTCTCTTGGCACAAAAATAATCTGAGTGAGTGCGTGCCTTAACAGTGGGTGCCACTGCTTCCTTCTGCCGACTCTAGCGGTCATCCTCCCTCTGCTTCCTATCCCCACGAAGGGCTGTTGGGGCAGAGAGCTGCCAAATATAGGTACATAAGACCCTTACCATGGAGTCAGGAATGCCCAGCTCCCAAATAAATCATCTATTCTTCTGGAGCTGTTTAGTGAGGGAGAGTATCAGTGGGCATCCTAAGCCAGCTCCTTTCTATCTAAACACAAATGAATCCACGGCAAGTAAACAAATAGTGTCTTCAGTAGGCTGCATAGTGCTGTGGAAAGAACATGGACTTTGCAGTTGGAGAGATGCAGGACTGAGCCCAAGGTTACTCTACGTGTGACCTTGAGCAAGTCATCTAATTTCTCTCACTCTCAGGTTCCTCATTTGTAAAACGGGGATGTCACCAGCATTATCACAGGGTTGTCATAAACATTGAGATTAGAAACAAGAATGCCTCTCGCACAAAACCCGCACATATGGTTCAAATGTGATTCTCTCGAGTCCCAGTCCCTGCTTACCATATCACACAGCTAGACTCTTCTGGACAGGCAGAGACAGAAAGGGCATTTCAAGGGCTGTGTGCATGTCTGTTAAAGTGGTGGTGGTTGTTTTAGTTTTAGGATTTCTTTGGTCTTTGTTTTGTTTCATTTCTTTGGTATTCTGGTTGGGTTGATGGCAAGTGAAGTTGGCAGTTGGCGTGGAACTGGAAACATTTAAAGGTACAGGGTAGGCTTGGTAGGGCTTTAACTTGAATTGTTAGAATTCCACCAACTTTCCAAGAACACATTGGAAATGGGGAACTTGGGCAGATTGTGCAAAGAGTGGAGCAAGCCAGAAGGGTCCAAAATTAGGCAAGTGTTCTGGTCACTTAGTGAATAACCTGGAATTTGAACACTAAGAAATGGGAACTGGAGCAAGAAGGCAGCAGATGGGAAATGGGGCTATAAAATGAGCTTCACTGCATGAAAGGAAGTGCAAGAACAGAATGAGAGTACATGCCTATATGAACAGCTTTGACTATGAAAACATGACCCCACCGAAAAGCTTACACGCCCTATAGATGTGGGGGAGGAGGGGAGGGAAAACAACGTCAATCACAACTCATTTTATCCTTACAACCCTGTCATGCGTTCGTACCCCTCCAAATGTTTCACATGCAACCTTTAACGCCCTCAAACATTTTATTTCTCTGGAATATATCAAGAATTGTCACAAAGTATTTTTGAAAAAGAATTGAACACATTAGGTGTCTAAAAATTATAAAAGCATTTTCTTTTCTAGTATAAAAATAGGCTATGCCCACATTTCAGATTGCATAGTTGATTTAGGGTTTTCATCTGTACTAAATATCAATTGCCATTTACTTAATGGGATTGAATATAATAGTCTGAATCAGTCATTTTAGCAGTATAAATGAATAGACTGACTAGGTCACTGTGTACTTATTTTCCATTGTTCATGAAAACCATTTTCTCCACCTATAATTCCACACTGGTTTCAAAATAGCTATTTCATTCTCACGAGGCGCTGTTAAGGCCAAATCCTCCTCAGGACCTTAACATTAAGTCTGCTCCTCTTGCTCATCCATCTCCCACAAAAACACTCACAGAACATTTTGGCTAATAAACATTTTAAAATCCCAAATAAATATCAAATCACTATGTTGTACATATGGAACTAACATAGTATTGTACGTCAATTACATTTCAATTAAAAAATCCTCCAAACTCTGTTTTTAAAACCACTAGAGATGAAAGCATCTGTGCCTCCCCAAAACTTTTCTTTTGCCTTTGCTTAGGGGCAGTAATCAAGAGGAATTTGGGCAGGATAATAAGCAAGTTTACTTAAGTATCAACTTAAAGAACTCATTAGATATTCTTGCAGAAGGGCAGTGAACTTTCCATACTAAATAAAATGTTTAATTCAGTAACTGAAAACTGGCTGCTTATTGAGCATAATAACCCTTTTTAGTGTACCACCCTTGCATAGTTATTGGTGGGTGATTAAATAGGGCCATGTGGCTAAGATTTCTAACATTTTTAGTGCTACAATTTCATTACCATGTCCCCTTCCCCAGGAAAATTCTAGTTCTTGTGTGAACACTGGGGAATGGCTATCTTCCCCACCCTCAGAAATAATGATAAATCCTCCAGAAGTCCTGAGGTCAGGGCCAGGAATCCCTGGCAAAGGTGTGGTGCCCAGAAATACTACTAGTACTACTAATCCTAACAACTGCGCCTACAATTACTCCTACTGCTATCACTACAACTACTACTGCTACTGCTACGACCATTTATTGAGCCTTGACTATCTGCCAGTTACAGTAGCAAGTATTTTACATTTACTACCTTTCCCTTCAAAATATGATTAGTCTAAGTTTCATAGATGACAAAACTGAGGCTCAGAGAAGTTATGTGCCCAAGTTTACACAGCTAGCATGCCCAACTCCAGAGCTACCACATCACATTGCATCCCAGAACATACATTCTTTCTAGGAGGAGTGAGTTGTAGAAACTGAGGCTTGGACCTGGGCAGGTGGGAAAGGCAGCTGGAAGCCAAGTCAGGATGGGAAATGAAGTGTGTGTGGTCAGAGTCAGTGGATCTAGTGATTCCTATTGTTAGCTACCCAGTAACAGAATAAACAACTAGAGTATTGTACGAGCGTTTGTGAATCTGATAGCTTTGCACTTCAAAAGGATAATAACTACCACTCTGCAACCTACTCTCTTTTTAACCTCTCTGAATCTATCTTCTGGTCTCACCTTTCCACTGAACCTTCTGTTTCCAGCACGAATGATATCTCCCTGTGTAATGTCACTGCTCCAACGGACTCTATCAAAACTGCCACACCTTGAAGGCCTCTCTTCCTTGGCTATTCTGAGTCTCTGTTTTGTTGATTTTCCTCCTCCCTTCTGCTCTTTGTTTCTCTTTTGCTTTTCCTCCAGAATTGACATCCATATCTCATTCCCATTACTCACTACAAGTCATCCTCACAATGAGTCAGGAACCACTGGTGATGAACAACAGATGTCCAAGAGGTGTATACCTTGGCCTTGCAAAAGGGAGTATAATGGAGTGGTTAGGAGCAGAGGCTCTGGAGCTAAAGTGCCTGGACTCAAATCTCCACCCTGTTACCTACTAGTAGTATGACCTTGGCAAATCACTTCAACTTCTCAGTATCTTTATCTGTACAGCAAGAATAATAACAATATTTACCTCATAGAGCTGCTGTGAGGATTAAATGAGTTAACACATATAAAGTGCTTACCTCAACATAGGAAATCATTAAGTGTTACTTACTGTTATAGTCTTTAGAGAGGTAGTATCTAAAATGTTGATTATTCCCACAAATGAATAATTTACTTCTGATATTTAATTTGTTAAATACACGCCATCCCTCAGTAATCTCATAAAAAGCTCCACAGTCTTTCTATTTATTTTTGGAAAGTCAGTTTGTTGTATTCTGACTGACAAACAATTGGATTGAGGTGCCCTAGGCTTTCCTCTCATTCTACACATTCTCCATGGCTTTAAGTGCTACTTAGATGATTCCCAGGTTTTTATATCCCTTTCCCACATCTTAGCTCCTGACCTCCAGATCCAGCCAGTTGTCTGCTAGGGATTTCTTACTTGACTCTCTTACCCCCAGGACAACAAATCTCACATGTCTAAAAAGAACTCCGTCTGTATTTCCTAACTTAGTTAAAGGCAACACATCCATTCAGTTATCCAAGCCAGAAATCTATGGCTCCTCCTACTATTCTCTTACCCCTGCACCCATTGCATCTAACTGATCACCAATAATTGATTCCACTGCCTACAAGTATGTTTTGAATTTATCCTACCATCCCATTTGCCCCAACCCAACACTACAGTTACTGCCTTAGGTTGGACCTTCGTCTCTTTCTGAATCAGTAAAAGCCACCTAACTGGTCTCCTTGCCTTCAGTTTGACCTTTGACCCTTGCTCCATCCTGCATACTACAACCAGAGCAATCCTGAAATGAATATCCTATCCAGTTATTCGCTTGCTTTAAATCCTTCCATGAGTCCCCAGAGTCTTTAGGGTAAAGCCCAAACACCCATGTGTGGCACACAAGGCCCTTCATTATCTAGGCCCTAGCTACTTCTCCATACTTACCTCTCGCAACGATTCTCACATCTCCCATTGTGGCTGAACCAAACTTCTGGTGGTTCCCTGAACACCTCTACGCTGTTTACCCTTCTGTGTTCTAGCATGTGGTCCCCTTCACTCCCTTTCCTTATTTGTGTTGGCAAAATTCTACTCTTATTTCAAGATAACTTGATTTTTAATTCCATTCTGCAGTCTTGCCTAAGTCCCTGAGGCAGACATAGGTGTTTCTTTATCTATGCTAGCTTGTCATTTTGCACTTATCTGCATTACAATAATCATCATTTGACATTATATTTGACATTTTACCTGTCAGGTAAGTTCCTTGAGGGCAAGGACCATTTCCTATTTATCTCTATATACCCAGTATATATTCTGTGTGTAGTATACCACTTTGCCCATACAATTTGCTCATTTCCACCTCCATTAATACCTCTGTTCTCTGTCCCAGCAGAGGGAGGAATTTATTTTCCCTCCTTCAACATTTGGCTAAAATGAATTTTCTCCATTTAATTTTCCCTGATTACACTTACTTCTCTCTAATCACCCTTTCATTTTATCATGTCCTCAGTGCTTGTAGAAGAGTCTGCCAACAAGCTTATTTGTGCTTTAATGATTTAGATTCTATTATTTCTTCTAGCTTGACCATTCTAAAACACTTCAGGATCATCTGCTGAAATCATCCATAGTAGTGTTTTTTTAAACTAATTTCTGTTAAAACGCCTATTTTTATGCTTGGAGAAGCAGTCAGAGATCAATTCTTGCTCTTCCCAAACCAAATACCATTTCAGTGAGCAACAGGAGCAGAAAGGGGAGAACACCAAGCCACCTCCAGTTTGAACTCTAAGAGAAACACTTCTGAAAGCTATTGGAGCTAAAGCCTGGTGGCAAGACAGAAAGCTGAAATTCCCCAAACTAAGGGAAGCCTTCCCTCTCTTTAGCTCATCTCCTTTCTTCTTTCTCTTAATGCTAAGGAGCCGTACCACCAAGCTCCTTAAAAGGCTTGAGAAGAGCCAGAAGGAAATCAGTCTGCCCAAGGAGCTTCTAGGGTGGACTAACCCATTGTCCTGTAGCAGTTCTGGAGCAGAGGAAAACAGATGGCACCCAAAATACCCAGGAAAGTGCTGTAATACGCCCCGTGCCCTAAAAGTTAACGATAAAACGAAATAAGTAGACACAGAGGGGCTACACTACATTCACTTGTGCTCCTTGAACTGCACACTGCTTTCTAAATACTCCCCTTTCTCACTAGATACTGGGTTGGCCCTAGCTAGACTAAAAGTTCCTGGAGGCCATCAACAATGCATGTTTCTTTTGTAGCCCCCAAATGACCTATCACACTGAGTACACAGTGTTTGCTTAAGAATTGTTGTTGACTGACTGATTACTAAGTATTTAACCATTTTTCTTCCCCTCAGTATTTTCAGGAATGCTTATTTATTCACAAAACCTCTTGGAAGCCCAGAGGAAATACTCATCTGTTGGTATACATTTTCCCTTGGCTATGCGTTAAACAGAGATTTCCTTCGGAAATGTAAACAAAGGATGCCTGATGATGCAGGACAAAGAACTATATATAGAGATCAAGTGGCCAGAGGAGCAAGGTCAGAGCATGCCCTTCCTTAACCAGATTAAAGGAGTCTTGGGTCTGCCTCTCCTTCATTCCCATGTTCGCCAACCCAGATGGAAAATATTTTCCAACTGCCTATCCACTGAATCCTGAAAGCTGGGCAGCAGCTCTAACAGGCTGCGTTACCAAAGAATTCAGCTAACAAATCTGTGGTGATCCTAATCTCTGTTTCTGTAATAAAAGGAAGACTGTAGCTTTGTTTACTTTCTAAGGAGAACAGAGAACAGGGAGAGAGAACCAGGAGAGGGAGGCAGTATTTATGGCTCTTTTATGAAAAGTCAATCTGTGACAAAAACATTTGCAGACAATCAGGAAGGGGAACAGGTTTGGCAGGAAAATAGCCTATTCCAGTTTTCTCAGAAGTGCCTTAGCTGGGATCCGCCACCCCCGCCCGACATGAAATGCCTGGTTTACGCTGTGAATATAGTCATTCCTGATAGACAAATCTGGATCAGATAAAATGAAAAAAATTCAAATCACCCTTCACTGTCTGGCTCTCATGGCAGACAGTATCCCACTATTTATTTCATTTTACAAAGTATTTAGAAGCATTTATGAAGTCTCAAATCCCATCTTTAACTGCATTTCTAATCCTGGGGCTTGTCCTGAAGCCTTCTGGACACACAGGCTCTGTGCTGAATGAGCATAATAAGTACCCTGGATTCACCCTATTATTATGGGGAACTTTAGGGCACATCCCTAACCTTTCAGAAGGGATGATGTCATAGAGCACAGCCATGGTCTTCCATAAACCACCCTGTAGGGCCCCTGTCAGAGACAGAATCCTAAACTGAATAGATGATGGCATTAACTCCCAAAATACACTCTCATCCTTGACATGTAAAGCATTATCTCAAGATTCTTCCCCAATTCTCAGTTAACATTTTTATGCCATTGTCTATATTTCCTGCACATGTGTATCCACATCAGGGTGGACTTGTATAGCATGTAACCACCCAAGGGTAAATACTGTGTCTAGGCCATTTTCTTTATACCTGGTACAGTGCTATGCATAAATAAGTATTAACAAAAGGTGACCTTTTGTGTGCCAGAGCAGACAGTGGCCGATGGATTTAATAAGCATCCCTAAGGGAGCTTCTTAAACTCCTTCTTCACTGCTTGTCATGGGGCTGCTCTTTTTACCCACTTTGCTTACATTTGCCAGCACAAATGTCACCTCCTAAAGGCTCAAGCAGGAATATTTAACCTCAGAAAGGCACTGTGAAAACATAGCCTGTTACCTAAAGGGCCAGAATCAGTACTCCTCTATTAACACAATGATGCATTGTTTTATGAGACTAGCTCCTTGCCACTTGAAAAGAGTAGGACCCTGAATATAAAGGTTTGATTGGTGCAATGGACTGAGAAAGGTTGGAAAAGGGCTATGTTTGCATGAGGCTGGCCCGAGTGATAAGCTTCCCAGGGATGGGATGATAGGATGTTAGGTTCTAAGTAAATAAGCAATGAAAATAAACTGCTTACTTTGCTAATTGACTGCTTTTTGTGGAGAATAAGTAAGGTGATGATTATAATTTCTAACCACGTTTTATTCATTATGAGCTGTTACCCGACCCTCAATCATGCAAATTCTAAACCAAGGGATTCCTTATCTTGTCTCCTGCTCACAATACTTCCTTGTCTCTTCAACAGTGTGGGTTTCTTATACTGTAATCTAACAGCATAATCAGAAGCTTTGATAGAGTGGAACATAAAGGGATTCTGATTAGCTGAAAACCACTCTAAAATGCCTGCTGTTTTTTTCACCCCTCTTGGAAAAGATGAGGCCAAAGAGAAAAAGAGAAGAATAAAGAAAGTAACCGTTCACAGAATCATGACTTGAGAAATCTGGAAGACACACTGAAAGTCATGCATTCAGTTCAATCCGTCATTTTATAGGTAAGGACACTGAAGTCAAGAGGCTAAATGACTTATTCAAGTTTATACTACCAGTTAATGACAGAGTCAAGTTTAGAACCTATTTTTCCAACTTACATTCCAGTGTTCATTCTTTCCATTCCATATGCTTCTTCCTAAATTCCCTAACCCATCCCATACTCTCACACCTGGGTTTAACTGGTATCCTGTGGACCCTACATAGAGCACCACTCTCTTCCACAAATGGAGTAATTAAATTGCTATGGTATGCTTGTCGTATAAATACAATCTACTTTAAGAAGTCCAACACTTTAATAAATCCAAACCATCAGGAATGGTTACTCATATAAGAAGAGTCTCTGGGGGAGAGTATAGCTCAAGTGGTAGAATGCATGCTTACAATGCATGAGGTCCTGGGTTCAATCCCCAGTACTTCCTCCAAGAATAAATAATTAAGTAAACCTAATTACCTCCCCCCACCAAAAAAAAAGAAGATTCTTTGCCTTATAAGAAGATTCTGCACATTCTCTTAAATAGGAATCCCCAGGAGAGGATTAAGAGATGAGATCTTAACAAATTATTTTATTGCTTAAAATAAAATAAACTTGAACCATTACCTTTTCAATCACACAAGCAAGATTAGAACTAGACTACCAGGTTGTAAATAAAATTAAGAAACACTTTTACCTAACCACTACCCATGAGGGGTCCTATAATGTTTCACCTGACTCTGTTTATACTTTAAACCCTACCATTGCCTCTTCAATAAAATCAACATAAAACCAAATGCTATGGCTGAAGTTTCAAGCTCTTGAGAGACAGAAATAATATCTTTCTTTCATTACATCCACTTATGAAGAGGCTGACTCCTCCTGTAAGCTCTATTCTGAGATTTGATGAAGATATCATATTTCGAAAACCTTTTAACTTGTATAACACTTGATAATTCACAGACAACTTTAACATAGATGTCATTTGTGGATGACAAGAATAAGTGGTAAGGTGATGAGTGAGGACTAGGTAAGGTGCATGGGGAAGAAGAGGGGAAAGGCTTGGAAGGGGGAAGCAGTTCTGATATTTTTACAGAAACAATATTGCTTGAACAAACCTCAGCCTACCCTGAGGACCCAGGATTCCCTACTTCCCTTATTCTCCAGTAATCTCTTTAAGGAGCTATGATGTCCAATCTGATGAAGGAAGAAACACTTCATGTTGGGTTCTCATACTACCTGCTACTGGAAAAGGAGAAGGGCTTGCCCCTTGGACTGTTGTCTCACCAACCCACTACCACCATATTTTTTAAAAAACAGTATGAAAATATTTTTTAAACAATAGCATTTCTTATTATTATTTTTAAAACAATAGCTATCTGCCACTTTTCTTGGAACAAGCATCCTAAAGGAATGAGACTTTGTAGAACTATCATTCAGCCTTTCACTCCAAATGGCCAAGCTACACTCTGACAACATTCAAGTTCCCCTCAAAAGGATCGCCTGATCCAGGTCCTTTGAAAGAATGACAAATGTTTCTGTTACATACCTCAACCTGCTGGCAGATCTGTATTAGTTTAGCCATTTGATTTTCTAGTTCGCTGTTGCGTTTGACCAGGTTGGTAAGGTTCATCTCCAGAGTTTGCTGCCATTGCAGAGTGTGAAGCCAGAGGGAAACCGGGAAAAGGGGGAAAAAGAAGAAACGTTTAATGAGTATGAGAACCAATATCACGTGGAGATTAGTCAGTCAGTCAACAAATATTTCAAAGATTCACTGAGTCTGGGCCCAGCACTATTCCGGGTGCTAATTAACAATGCTGTACATTTGCTCCAGACTCTTATTATTGGGGAAAAGATGACATTCATGACTTTGTGGATGTAGGAATTTAATGATATTAAGGCAACTTTATGTTCTGTATATTTTAAAACTTTTTAAAGTAGTTCATAGTCAATATATCATTTTTCCCCAACAGTAATCCTGTGACATAGGGAGAACAGATTTTATTCTCCCTTTCACAGATGAGTAGGCTAAGAAAACTATAATTTATTGAACAATTACTGCTTCCCAGACACTATGCTAGGCAATTTCATATATATGTATCATTTAATAATCATGACAGCCCATGAAGTAGGAGATGTCAGCATTTTACAGATGAGAGAACTGAGCTGCACAGTGAGGGTAAAGTGTTTTGCACAGATATATAATTAGCATGCAGCAAAGCTAGGACTGGAACCCAGGTCTCTAGTCGTCAGCTGCAGCTTTGCCCTAGTAGTCCACGATTTTTTTTTCATCTTTGTTGAGAATACTTTATACTTATCAATAGGTTCCTTCAGGAAAAAAAAAAAGATGGCATTTTAAGTGTGTACTTCATCAAAATCCAGCATTATATCTACAGCTTCCCTTTTTCAAATTAAGGAGTAGCCTGTGGAAATGCCAGACTTAAACGCAAAGCCTGGCTGTATCAAGACAGGACATCCATTGCTTACCATTGTTTTCTGGTACACAGATCCTTTTAGTAAACATTAGAACATTAGAAGCGCTTTGCAAATCTGTTTATTATAACATAGTGACAACAGTACTAAAACCTCAACATATTTTCAGTTGAGCAAGCTACTCTCTTCCAGTCCTCATATGAGAAAAAATAGAATGTTATTTACTTTAGATTGATAGTGGGCTTTTTTTATTCCTCCCCATTCGCAAGTCTTCAGCTCTGGTGGCTGCTTCTTTTCCAGGACCTGCTCCAATACCCACTCCTTTCTCACTCATCATTCCCTATGTCCCCACAAAGTCTGTTCTAAATGTAATACCCCAACTTCCTGGCCCTTATTCTGCTAGAATTCCTTCCCTTGATCGTGTTCATTGCTGTCTCCATGGTTCCTATGGTTTGTAGTTGTTCAAAGTTCATGTTTTTGGTGGGGGGAGGGGGAAAGGGGTAATGGGGGAGGGGAAACGACTCGCATACTTGGCCCCTTCTCTGCTTAGTAGCTGCGGCCCCTTAGTATCCTTGGCACTGTCCCATGCATCTATCCCAGAGATGTATTCCCATGGATATATGTATTTCCAGGACAAGCAGTCTGATCTCACTTGTTCTCAATCCAGATTATGAGAATCAGCTTAATCTCTACTTCCCTTCTTGCCAGATCTCTCTTGGTTTCTTTGGCTTTATTCCCATGGGAGTGATTTTTTACCATTTATTCAATTTTTTTTGGCTTGGGCACTCTGTCTTCCCTAGCTTTCTTTAACTTCATGACTATCTCAATCTGTGGCCTTCTCCTTAACAAGGACAAAGGGAGAGAAAAAGGAAAAACGAAGGGCCACAACTGTTGATTTGGATATGAGTTCTAAGCTAAATAGATGTCAGAGTAAAAAAAAAAAAAAAGAAATGGCAGTTCAGAGATTTAATACAAAAGGCATTTCTCTTGTATTTAATACAGAAAGTATTGAGCACCTACTCTATTCAAGGTGTTTGACTTCAGAGATAAAAAGGATGGGATGGGTCTTGAAGATGGGTTTTGACGAATAAGTAGGATTTTAACAGAGATGGAGGCAGGCATGGTGTTCCAGGCACAAGGAATAGCATGAGCAAAAGTAAAAGGGAATAAAGTACAGGACAGGTTCAGGAAACAGAAGTTGAGTTTGGCTAGAACAGAGGGTACAAGAGAGGAGTGGGGCACAAGGCTGGAAATGGAGATCGAGGCTCCTTTGTGAAGGTCTTGAATGCCTAGGTGAGGAGAGTTTGTCCATACTTTTTAAAGCAGTGGGGACGTACCAAAGGATTTTGAGCAAGATAATGACATAAGCAGGTCTGCGTTTATGAGATCAACCTACCAGCAATAAGTGGGGCTGACTGAAACAGGAGAGCCTGGGGGCACGGGCACTGGTTAGGAGGAGGCTGCAATACGCAGAACAGTTGGTAATGCAGATCTAGGCCAAGCTAAGAGGATAATCGAGAGAAACGTGTTTCAAGAAAGGATTTGTCACTGTCAAATATGCAGAAAGTGCAAGAAAGACGAGGCCTGATAAAAGGCAGCTAGATTTGGTTATTAGAGGTCACTGGTGACCTTTGAAAAAGGAATTTCAGTAGAGTTTTGGAAGCAAATGCCAAACTGTACAGGGTTAGTGAGTATGTCAATAGTGACAATGTGGAGACTACAAGTCTGGACTCCTCTTCAAAAATTTGGCCATAAGGTGAATATGATGGAGCTGTAGTTTGATGAAAAGGTCCGGCTCAAATTAAAGAGTGGGCATGGGTAATGGACCCAATCAGTTTGTGATTTCCTCCAGCAGAGTGGTCCAGATTCCTAGATCAATGGAGATTTTATGCATCACAAATGACTCTATTGACATATTAGGCAAATATGATGTAGATTATAAATACTCAGAGCAGATACAATATTAGAAATTTGTGTTTCAAACTGTAATGCATTTCCTTTCAAACATGAGATTCCATGGGGAGAATGTTTTCTAACAAGTGCATGCAACCTGTTGCAACACTTGTCATGAAACTGATATCTTATAAATAATTCATAGTGCAGAGCAGGACTAAGATCCCTGCTGTGTGTTCCTCATTTATGGCCCAAAACTGAGACTCACAGCTTCTGTAAAGCCACTGAAAACAAAAATTAGGGCTGAACACATAATTTGGGGTCTGGTTAGACTACGGACCTTGGGTTACCATCAGAAAATTATGGCAAATGGTTACTTTGCTCTGGCCCCCTAGCAATTTGCAGAATGCCAGCACATTTTAACAACACAGAGCTAGAACTGACAAGATGACTCTAATTTCAACCTTACTTCATTAATATGAAAATGCTTTGAAAAATAAATCTTTGGCTAATGAAAACACCATCTGTTGATGGCTTTTTGCCACTGTTTTCTTACATTACGAGACATAATTTGAGGGAAACACCGAACATTTACTTACTCACTTCCTATTCATTTACCAGGAATTAAAGCCTCCTCTCAAACTGGAATTGATTCTCAATGATGAACATATGCAAAGGGGAGCAGAGAATTGAAGCAATTATGCAGTTTATTTCCTCACCCTTCCTTATTGTGCCTGGTGCTGACAAATTATTTAGAACTAGAAATTCTGGGCAACTCTAGGTTTGAATGATTTCATTGATTTGGTCGAGTAATTATTGTGTCTATATTCTGGCTGAGTAAACAAAAAGGATGTGTGTGTGTGTGTGTAAAATTCCCTTATGTAAAATTAAACATGTCTCTTTGTTGTTGTGTTGTGGTTGTTTGGTTGCAAAGAATTGGTTTGTTTTCTTCTTTTCTCATGCAGTCCAGGTAACGATGGGGCCAGGGTCCCTCTAGCCAAGACGAGTTAGAACAGCTTTCTCAGAACACTTGAACCGTGACAACGAGGGAGCCAAAATGGCAGGGAAGATGGGAATGGAGCTCTCTGCCGGGAGGAAACAGGGCGGGAGGTTGGCAGGGAGAGCAGGATGAAGCTCCCATTTCCTGCTGCAGAAGGTTACCTCTGGGCCCTTCTGTTGTTCCCCTGCGTGAGGGTTGGAGAAGCCACGTGAGCTATGAAACTGAATCCCTTTTCACCTGCAGATGACTACATCGTTAGAGCACTCACAAAATTATACATGGGTCCAAACAGCACAAAGTGAGGGGAAGATGTGGCTGATTTGCATAATTGAGATTTTAAAGGGCCCCAGTTAGCTAAATTGGCAGCCTGCACTGATTCCATTTTTACCCGAGTTCCACTTCATTTGTGTCATATAGACTTAGCCTGTTTGTGTTCTATTATACCCTGCCCAAAGAGGAAAATGTTTCGCTATTTCTGAGAAAGCCAGGCACAGGCTATTCTTCTTCCAGACAGCATCCCATAAAAAGAAATGGCTTCACTAACCCTCTCAAATAATTGCTGGTTTTTTTTTTTCACTTCTTTAGAAACAGGTTATTTCAGATAATTTTCTGATTGGCTCCCTCAAGAAACCTAGCTCTACATCGAAACACTGGCTCTTCATTAAAGCCAGAGCATCCCCTATGGCACACACTGGACTGTGATGTTCATTTGTCATGTTCCAGGAAGGGGCGTGTGTTCACACATATGTGAGCACACTTACACACACCTACCTGACATAGCAAGTCATGAAGCCTAAAAAGGGGCAGAGCCTTTCTGTCTGTTCTATTGGAACATGTATTACTGCCACTGAATGCATATATTCCCTCTTGCTTTCTACAAGGTACAAGGGGGACATTATTAAAACCTAGACAAGATCCCAACTGTTTTAACATAGGAGTTGAACCTTGGAGGTTGTGGAGAGAAGTGAAGGGAAGAAAGGTCAACCCACCCCAAACCTGAGCCTTCCCAATTGACAGAAGGCAACTTCATCTTTAAAACTACTCTGAGCCAGTGACCCCATTACTGTTCTTTGACATGTTCTTTTTTGACATCCTATCTATTCACTGATGTTCCCAGCTCTTCCAAAAGCCAGTAGCCAAAGTCTTAGCACACTTTTAGGGTCACATTCTGCCTTCTTTTTTTAACTGCTTGTCTTAAAATACTTACTTTGCTTTTGCTTCAGTCTGTCACTTTATGTATCAATTACATATGGCCTTTCAACAGCAGAACACACCATCTGGTCCACAAACTGAAGCCCACACCCTTATGCCTGAGTTTATTCCTTCCCCAAACATTTATTTGCTGTTGTATAGACATGGGCTATGTCCTCAAATGAGATGCAGGTGACATACTGGATGTACGAGGTCTATTATACCTGAGGTTTGTTAGACAATAACCAGACTGTACTTAAAGTCAGGTGAAACACATTACCATTCCTCTCCTTTTAAGAAGGTTCTGGAATCATCCAGCAAAGACCCACCCTCTCCCAGTCCCTTTAACAGAAATGCTACACGAACTATCCCATATTCTATTTTTCCCCTCTCTTCAGGTGCAGAGCATGGTTAAATTTTTAGCATGGATGTGTAAATTATTATATGGAACTTCTGAAAGAAAACTTGTACTAAAAACCTAAATCCAGTGTTTATTTTGACAGTACTCAGAATATTGAGCTGAAGTCAGCTCTACTTTCCTGAAGGTCTCAAAATTGTATTCTACTTGCACGATTCCTCTTCGGTTCCTGCCTGTCATACACACCCTCCGCTTTCTCTGGCACTTGCTCGTCCTCTCTGTCTACCTTCTAGACCGAGTACCACAAGGCTCATTTCTTGGCCTTCATTCAGCTCACTAATGCATGGCTCTACCTCTAAGCTAAAGACACTCCAACCTATGTCTCTGACCCTGATCTTGCGGCCACCACAAAGGTCTGAATTTCCAATCCTTCTAGAACACTTGCCCTTTTAGTTCTGAGAGTGCCCCATGCTCACTCTCCTCTAGATATTTGAACAAACTATTTTCTCTTGACTAGAACACTGTCTGCCCCTTACTCCATCCCTGTCCCCACTGAGGGGTCCAAAAAGCCACCAAAAGTCTCTTTTGATGTCCCTCCTGTGCTCTCTCACAACCCCCTGTATCTCTGCTGTCACAGCACTCACCACACTGCTGGCCTCCCCAGCACTAAGCTGACAGCTCAACCAGGGCTGGGACTGCACTCTCTTTATCACTGTAACCCCAACACCTCTGCTGGTGACTAGCACCTAATAGGTGTTCAGTAAATGTTTGATGTGTGAATGAATGTTAAATGACCCACAATCAGATAGATTCAAATCTGAAGTCAAGTCATCCCACCAAAACTGCTAGCCCCTTCCTAATTTCCCTATTTCTATGCTTGATACCACCATCCTTCAAGACATCTCCTACTCAAAAATCATTTAAGCCTTTCTCTCCATCATCTATAACCACTATAGTCATTCACAAAGTCCTGTCAAATTCTTTGTTCAGTCTCTCTCCGGTTTGCCCTCTCCTCCAACAAATCCATTTACGATTCCCTGCTTTTCAGCTTGATGACTTCTCACTAACCATTCCTCTGTGTTGCAGAGCTCCCTGTGCCAACCTCTGTCTTGGCACTTACCACACTGAATTTGAAGTTTCATGTCCTTATCTATCTCCCTCACTGAGCTCAAAGCTCCTCAGGGCAGGGATGGTGCCTTATTTCCCATTTCCCCAGCTCCTACCACAATGACTTGAACAATTTAAGTGTTCAATAAAGAAAAATTAGTGCTCATGAATTGTTTGTTAAATGAATGAATGACCCCCTGGCCTAAATCCCTGGTGCTACAGTTTAAGGTACTGTCTGGACCATCTTCAGGGAAGATAAAAAACAAGACATTACCTCATTATAGCAATGCTTCATGAATTTGAATGTCATTATCACATTTTCCCCTTTAGACCTCACTTCTTTGGGTTCAATACTTCTTGTTTCTTTAATCTTTCCTCAGCTATATCATATTTCTGTAATTTTTGTCCAATAATAACAGACAAGATTTTCATCCACCCAAGAACAATCTCTGAGTCAACGTTTGGTAAGCTGTTCTCAGACTAATGATGGTTAGCTCCTTTCAGATGCTGAAGTGGCTTGGGACAAAAAAGAGAAAAACAGAAAGATATGAGCACAGATATTTGGAGTATCCACTTGCTAAACTTGCTCTCAAACCTAAGAAACAATACAAATCATCTCCAACACAGGGCCCTGTTAATACCATGTGAGAATGGAGCCAGGAAATCAGTTGGAGGGGAAAAAGGGAGTTCAAATGAGTTAGCCCATAGTTCAAGTAGAAATGGAATAAAACACATTTTTACCACCCCCTACACATACAAAACATGTACAGATTTATATATAGTATAAGTAATGGGAAGCATGCCTCATTAAGAGACCACAGAAACCAGATTTACAAGCAAGAATGATTTTACGATTGGAAGCTGAAGGCAGATTTACCTAGAAAACCTCATGATAGATATTACTCCCATCCTTCTACACACATGTCCACCACCATACCCGAGACAGTGCCAATCTAGACACAAGTGCTTTGCTCTTATTATATTTAGCTACTGTGATTCAGTACTTAAGTGAGTGAAAATAAGAAAAAACTTTTTCTGTTCCCTGGTGTACGGTAACCCACACTGGCCTCCACTGAAGATCTGCCTCATCATGAGGCTCATCTATTCAGGAGATCCCTAGTCTCAGGATAGGTTCCACTGAAGCCCTTAAACCTCCCTAGGGTGGCCACAGAAAGCTTGCTTTCCACTCATGGCTCCCCTGTCCCCAAGTTATCCACACATAAGCCCACAGAAGATTAACACAGACACCCTCTCCCCTCACACACAGTGACACACATTTATAGATACACAGATTACACTCTCAGTCACTCACTCTTGCAAAAATACACACACTCGTATATAGTGACACATATATATGCATGCAAATATAGCCCGCTGTCAACCCACAGAGACCCCATGAAGATATTTCTCCTTCTTTCTCTTATATTCATACTGGTTCAGAAACAGGCAAATGTCCATTGGTAGATATTGAGAGGGTATCTGTTTTGGCAGACAGAAGTGGGTGTCAAGTGGGTGAGTAGACAAACAACAGGGAGAAGGTGGTGGCTGAGTGAGAACGGGTGGGTAGATGACAGAGTGACTGAGTAGGAAGAAGGACAAGTAACCAAGCATGATAAGATTCTAGAATATCATATTTTCCAACCTTTTAACTCTCGCTGTGGTTTTCCTTTGAACATTTTCCAAGTCTCATATCTCCCTTCTCTTTGTCTGGCAATCTTTAGCTCTCTGTTTCAGTCTCTCTTCCTCTGTGTGTGTGTATGTGTGAGTGTGCGTGTATTTTACTTTCTCATAACAAAAAGCTTACTCTAGTGCCAGGTAATATTTTAAAACAACAAGATCCCTGATAGGTAAATGTAACTGCATGTAAGAATTATTTGTAGTAATGAATTTGTGGAAATGTAATGAGAAAAAGAAAATGTACTTGTTTATTCTTTTCAGGAAATTCCTCTATTCCCCTTGGTTTTCATCAGCTATATTTTTGGCAGGCTGTGGGCATGGAAATGTGAAGACATCACTCTCAAAGAGAATTATAGTAATCACATCTGATTTATACACATGTCACCATAGGGTTAGGCAGTTGGAAAATCCAGTAATCAAAATGGGTAGGCACCTAAAATTAAGGATATGCCATACTTTTGATAACTCTGGTTTTCAACATTAGCAGTAGCTAATGATTTTTTCCCAGACTTCTAAAGTATTCATAATGGCAAGACAGGTTTATATCTTGTAAGTTGAGAACCAAAACAAGCTATAGATGCTAATATACATCCTGCAAATCTATTATAAAAATTTAATTCATTTGGATTTCTCAAGCATATACTAGGTACGCTAGACTCTAAGGAAGATATTGAAGAAATGAAAGATACCGTGCCTGGCCTCAAAGAATTTATGGTATAGTTGGGGTGTGTTGGATTGGCCTTGTGGGATTTCAGTTGAGTACTAAAGAATAGATAGGAGTCCCAAGCAGGCCAAGAGAAGAGTATGAGTAAAAGTTAAGAGTCAGAAAAGAGAGTGGTATGTTTAGCAGACAGGAGGCCGTCCAGGACAGATGAAGGCAACATGTTTGAGAGTGGCAAGAGGAAAAGACAGATGGACAAGCATGAGAACCAAGTTGTACAAGACTTAGAATATCAAGTTGAGATCTGTCACCAATAGAGTCCCCTAAATTTGACCCCTTTTATAAAGCCAACATTTATTAATACAGTAATATCAATCTTTTCTAAGGGGAAGAACTCATGCAACAATGAAAATTCCAAAATGTGAAGCACTTTTATAAAAATGCAACACATATCATAAACACATTGGGAGTAATAAGTGAAAAGAGAGGTAATAGAGAAAATAATTACTCTGATACGCCTCGCAACTATAATAACTGTCATGAACACAATTATTCTTTCAAATTGAAAAATTAATTGAACCACTAGTAGCTTTCTGAAGGATGTTGAGGTAGACTGGACAATTAACTACGGATAATAAACTATATACTAAGTATCCCAAACCCTCTAATCCATTTTGACTACATGTTAAGAAGACAGGCTGGCTTCTGGTTATTCTGACCTTTCATCTACAATGTAATGATCTGTTTATTCTTTATAAAACAAACAAATATTAGAGACCACTAATCCTAATCAGGGAGGTTAGTACAAAAAGGGTACTTATAAATGCCAACAATGAATCTCCAGAACAAAAAAGTACAAATAAACACTGCATCAGTCACTGGCCAGAAAGTCAGACCCCTTCCCCTTCTCCTGTAGGACTCCCGTATACTCAAGGCCATCTCCCCCATAGCTTCTGACAGCTGGCTTTCTCCTTTCTCCTTGGGGAAGAATCAGGCAGATTAATAGGATAATCCTAAATGCTTTTCTAAATTAAAATTAACTCAAAGAAGTGAGTATATGTGACACTAAATGTCAGACTTCCTCTATGCTTAATGTGGAGAACTAATATCCTTTTACACTTGGCATCAAACGAAAGTGACCTCCACCCCCCACCCACCCCCCACATAAAAGCAGCACCTCCCTCTCCCTCCCCAAAGTCCAAGATGTTCCAGACAACATAACAAACCACGCGGTTGGGAATGATTCATATGTTTCCACTCTCTGTCCAAAAATGAGCAAAAAAGTTTCCACTTAATTTATAATTTGAATTTTCTGCACATTTCCTAAAAACTTAAAGGGGAACGATTCGAAATTTGGCCTTTTCTTTCTCCAAAAATTACTGATTAGTTACAGAGTAAAGCGTCTTTTTTGGTAAAATACTTTTGTGCTCCATCCATCCCTGGAGACAAGGAGTATAGCTGCATGATGCCAAATATCTAATCAATCATCCAATGCTTTCATGTTTTCGGATGTTTTCAAAAAGGTGGTGTTCTGTAGATACAGGTTTATTCTATCCAGTCTTTTGTTATCTCAACAGTACATATGGATACAGATTTTTCTGTTTGGAATATTTCTCAAGGCCAATGCCTTATTATAGTTCCAACACCTGCAAATATTTGGCAGAGATTGTTCTATCCTCTCCATATCCCCCACTCTTCCTGCCCCCCTGCCCCCATCTCTTGCCATTAAAAAGCTGTAAGTTTATACAATATGTCTTTTCCTTGATGCTGTTAATCGTTTATCTGTGACCTATGCAATGTGCAGTTGCTGGAGCATAAATTTAACTTTCAAATCACATTTCATGGGGGACGACTTAGGTCCAAAACAAATTGGCAGCAGGCTACAGTAGAAAGCGTACTTTACTTAACACTAGAAGCTGAGTTCCAGTTCCCATTCTGACTTTGACCAAACACTTAACCTATCAAAGCCTCCATTTATACCACTTTAAAGTATAGGACTTCAACTAGACCAAGTCCAAGGCCTGCCATCTCATGATTCTAAGAATTGAAGGCAATGAGATTATTCTTCTCTGCACTCTTGATATGAATGAGAATATCTCCCTGAGTGAAATCAACAGAGAAACACTGAACTTTGTATAAATTTATGAATATTAAATATAGATAATAATCAAAAAAGGCACAAACCAATGTCAGTATGATGCTCAATATTGCTTTCAATAAATTACAGACAGGAAAATGTATACTATTCTGAGTATTACTACCCTCATCAACATCATAATTTTTACATAAGTTATAATGATTTTTCCATAGCACAGCAAAAGGAAAATCTCCACTCCCTTATTGCCCTCCTTTCACCCTGTCTGGGTCTTCCTTCCAGCTTGGCTTATATATCCAGGCCCTATATTGGGGTGGCAATCTTATTTTTCAAATATTTTATTTCTCTGGAATTTCTGTGAAGTAGCTCCCTTCTTAAGAGAAATTAAACCTCATAGCAGGCAGGCAATGGGAATAAAACAATTTGCTAGGTCTGACATTTGTTAATATCAACATGAGGTAGTAGTGCTTTAAAAAATAAGCACTTAGACTAGCACATAAATATTATATGGCACAACTTCAGAAAACTCTGTCCTCTGAAGAGGAACTTCCAAGATAGGAACTGCAAACAAGCACTTCAGTCTGTAACCCACAAAAACGAACGCTGGCACAAAATCTGATGCTGGATTAAATATTTATTGCCTTCAGTTTAAATTTTTAGTTCAGGCATTTGATTATCCCTCCTGACTTCATGGTACACTGAAGTCGCTTTTTTGTCTGTCTCTTTTGTTTTGCTCTTTAAGGCAGGCTTAGACTTAGCCCCATGTTAAGAGCTTGGTGGCAATTTGTACTGGCCGGTGCCAAAACTTTGTTTCTTTAGCGTACTGAGTGTGTGAACACATGCACTGCGGTCCTCCACAAAAAACCCTGGCCTACGCAGATACACTCAGATACCTCCACCCACACCTACATGGACAAACCCAACCTTCCCATTGCTATCCACATACATATGCAAATCAGCACATATGCTAATTGCAGTACACCTACACAGGTACTCTTACTTAAAAGAAGAGGTGGAAAGATCATGGCAAAGATATGTAGTGTGCAATATGTCACTGTCAGAGGAGAGAGGGTGCTGTTTCCCTGGACGGACTACTGGTGTGGCAGGCTATGGGTTAACTCCCCCAGAACTGGCTGTAGGTGATTGAATGCAGGCAGGTTTGTGCAACAGATGAAACAGGTTCCGGGGAGAGCTTGCAGGTGAGGAAGCTGTTCCTCACAAGAGCAACTTAGAGTTAACTCACTTGTCATACAGGAAAAGTGACCCATGTTTTAGAGAACTTGATAACTGTGAATAAAGAGACAAAGTTGTGTAAGGAGTATGTCCCAGATCCCTTACCTTGAGTTTCTCAAACCGATCATTCAGGGATGCGACCTGGTGGTCTCGGTGACGCCCCACCAGTTTGCATAAGGCACAAATCAATTGGTCATCAGATACACAATACATGTTCACTTTCTCATTCTCATGGTCCAGGCAGGTGATCCCTCGAAGATGTGTGTCTGGCACTGGTTCCACCAGGCGGTGGCTGGTGAAAGGTTTCTTGTTGGGGTGTGTGGCCCGCAGGCAACGGTCACAGTAGGAGACCTCGCAGGTGATGCACGTTTTCACTGCATCCCTTGGCGGGTCTTGCTCACAGAATTGGCAAGCAATTCGCTCGCTAGACATGGCGCTGCTGGGCCTGTAAGTCCTCTCCCGGCGGCTCTCACTTGGGGAATTGGGTCCACTGACAGAAGCCTTCTGGAAGCGGTCGATAATATTCTGCAGAGTCACATTCCTCTTGAGGCCGTCCAGGCCCCGGTGGTTCAGTGAGATAACATACCTGCACGTCGGACACTGGAAAGCGGTAATGGGTTCAATGGATTCACCAGAGCTGCAGCTCGAGACCAAGATGCGATGGGCACAACTGAAGCAGAGGCTGTGAGCACAAGGGAGCAGAAGGGGATCTTCAAACAACTCTAGGCAGATTGGACAGGTCAATTCAGACTCCAGTGTTTCCATCTTTAGTGAAAATAATCCTGCTGAGACATTAAGAACCGCAGAGGCTGGGCTTTCACCTGCAAGGAACACAAAGCAAGAGTCATTAAGCATTTCCAAAGGAAACGTGGATGTAGCGTAATTACACACTAACCAATGAGGCTTTACATGCTGGATTCCCCAGGGATGCTGGAGCACAGGAAGGAGATTTGGGAATTAATCAGAAAGCCATTCTCTCCCTTCAAACCTGGTTTTGGCAAATGCCTGAGTTTATTTTCCTGCACTAATAAATAGAACCCAGTGGCCACCTCTGAATCCCGGTTTACTGATTGATATGCCAATTCCAGCTCACCACATTGGCATGGCTCACTCTCTCACATACCCTCTCCACTGACATCTCTTGTCCTGGACTATGATGAGCCTGAGGCCCTGCCAAATTCTCAGTTTCCATTCTCCAATATTGTTCTCTATTTTGCTTCCAGGTAAAATATAGAGGCTGCGCCTATTTCACATCTAGTGGATGGGAAAACAAGGTCATATTTCAAACTAACTCTCTAGTTCTTGAAATGATCCCATTCTAAGAGCCTGTGCAAAAAAGAAGAGAGAACTTTAGAAAAATGTAGCTCTTGGTGCAGGATAAAAAGTTCTTCAGATGTGTGAACTTGAATTACTTCTTAACACCACACATGGAAATTTCTGTTCATACCATTTCTAGTAAACTGAGTTATTAGAGACAAATGGGAAAATATTAAAATATAAAAATTATAAAACACATTTTATTGGTTTAAGGTATAAATCCTATTTATAGGAAAGAGAAAGGCATCTTTTGCTTTGGAATAATTTTTGTTCATCATCTCAGTGTCACTGGAGACTCTCATTAGGGCTTGAAAGTTTGATTCTGCCATTTGAAATAATTCAGATTTGTCATCTGTCAGAGGTATCTGCATAGCTCTCTTGTAGGATACTTAAATACTGAGTACAATTATACCTTATGCATAAATACAATAGATGTAGCCCTAAAAGCTGTTTTTAAATCAAACCTTTTAAGTGCACCAAACTAACTAGCTATTTAATGGAAATCTATAGGAAATGGGGCTGTAAAAGTGAAGAATCTTTTTTGTAAAACAGTCACTCTCAATTGGTTTGGTAAGTTTAGGTGTTTGTATAACCACTTTTTAAAAGTGAGATGTGTGGTATTATTATTTTACAATTTACAAGTGCTTGAAAATTGTTGGCTAGTATTTTGTAGCTTATAACATCTATCAGCATTCACCTATAGAAATGAAAAAGTAAAACAAAATGTACATATACCATAGAATCTTAGAATTGGAAGAGACTTTAGAGAGGACAGATTCCAACTTCCACTCAAGGCAGGAATATTGCCTTTGATAGCTCCACTGCTCAAATTCAGCATGTCCATAAATGAACTTGCTATGCTCCCCTGCCCTCCAAAAACAAAACACCCATTCCTCTTCCAGTTTTCCATATCTGTTGAATATCACCATCCAAGCCTAGAAACCTAGGAGTTCTCTCATTTACATGTTTATCACTTCAACCACTTGGTGGCTTCCAGAACATTCTGTTTTATTTCATTTACAAATCTGTGTCTCCAGCTAACTCCCCCTGCTCCTTGAGGGCATCAACTATTTCATGTTTTTATTCATAGCACGGTGCCTTACACATACTAGGTATTCAAAAATTGTTAAATGAAGGAGACCTTAAAGTAGAGGAAGTTAAAAAAAGGGACCTAGCATTTACTGAACACCTCCTGTATTGTGAGTACTATGTTAAGAATACAATATTTCACTAAATTCTATCAGGAAGTCTGTACGGGAGGTACTAATACTATATGCATATTATGGTTAAGAAGTTGGGGCTCAGCGTTAAGTAAATGAACCAGGAACATACATACCCAGAGCACTGGGTCAGCCTAATGCTAATGCCTGTGCTCTTTCCCCTACACCTTTATTTCAATCATCTCACCTTCTTCACTTGACAGATATCTTGACTATTTACAAGAGGGTTTCTAGACAGCATGTTTCCGCTTCTATTTTTGTCTCTCTGTGTGTCTCTGAGTTTCTCTGAATCTGCCTCTCACTCCTAGTCCCTTTCAGAATCATATCTCTTTCTTCTAGGCCCATCTCGACCTCACTCTGCATTTCTATTACTGTCTCTTCCAGAACTGCACGTCTGCATTCCTCAGTGTCTGTGCTGGAAGCTACCTGAAAGAATCGAGTCAGGCCTCCCACCAAAATGACAGTAGGTCAGGAGCATTGCTGATAGACCTGTCTCTGTACTGAAACCTTTACAAAAACAATCAGACTACCACAATGCTTCTAAATCTTAGGACTTCACTGTATCAATTCTTCTGTACAGAGGAAAAGCTCTTCGAATTTTCCTGCAACCCTAAAAGTGCTTCTTAAGTGTGACACTTGAACCTCACTACAAAATTAAGCTTAGGACAACAGGCTATGGGTCAGGATTGCCTTGGATAAGGTCAAAATAGGATTTCTAACCAGAGATTTCTGAACCTTCTCGAAATGTTTAAAGACTGTTATGTGTATATCATATTTGCATTTTCATGGAGAGAGCGTTGTCCACAGCATTCAAAACGTTCTCAAAAGAGCCCTCAACAGAAAAAAAAGCCAAACATCAGTGCTCTAAAATAACTACCTTAACTGCGTTCAGCTCTATAAAGAATAATAGAAGATGGTTACAGTCTGTTGCTTCTGGTAAGTAAACTTCTTCTATTATACTGTTTCTATTCTGTTTTATTTTATCATCATACAATAACTGCTTTAGCCAATTTGGGGGAACTGGATATTTTTCAACTTCTTCAAACATCTGTTCATCTCATCTCTCATTTATGAGGCCACCTTGTTCTGGTCACACCTAATATTTCAGCGTCCTTTCAACCTATCTCCCATTTTCCCTACCTCCTGGATTACCCAAGCACATTTCCCCTTAAAATTTATTGGGCATTTGCCATGTACCAAGCAGTAAATAATACTCTTTACATACATTATTTAATTTTCACAACAATCCTCTAAAAGATAGGTACTATTATTATAACAAAAAAGGTAACTTGTCCAGGGTCACACTTCTTTGCAAGTGGCAAAGTTAAGATTCAAACCCAGAATAAAACTGAGAGTCCAGAAATAAAATCATATATTTATAGCCAATTGACTTTTCTTTTAAATTGTTTTAAATGGAGGTACTGGGGATTGCACCCAGGACCTTGCGCATGCTACGCATGCAGCTCTACCACTGAGCTATACCCACCCTCTATGTAAATTGACTTTTGATAAGGGTTCCAAAGCCATTCAATGGGGAAAGAATAATCTTTTCAAGAAATGGTTCTGGGACAACCGGATGCCCACATGCAAAAGAATGAATTTAAAACTCTACCTCACCCTGTGCATAAAAATTTACTCAAAATGAATCAACGATCTAAATGTAAATGCAGAAATTCTTGGAAGGAAATATAAGTGTGAACTTAGATTAAGCAAGGGTTTCTTAGATGACACCAAATGCACAAGTAATTGAAGAAAAAATAAACTGGACTTCATCAAAATTTAAAACTTCTGTGCTACAGATGACACCACCAAGAAAGTGAAAAGACAACTCACAGAATGGGAAAAAATATTTGCAGATCATATATGTCATACATGTCTAGCATCTAGAAATATGCAGAACTCTTACAACTCAACCATAAAAAAAACAAGAAAAATTTTTAAAAAGGGCAAAGGATCTGAATAGACATTTCTCCAAAGAAGATATACAAATGATCAGTAAGCATATGAAAATGTACTCAACATCATTAGCCATTAGGGAAATACAAATCAAGACCAAACTGGGATACGACTTTACACGCACTAGGATGCCTGCAATATTACTTGACACACACTAGGATGGACATAATTTTAAAAAGACAGCAAATGTCATCCAGGATATGGAGAAACTGGGACCCTCATATGTTAATGTTGTGAATGGAAAGTGATGCAGTTGCTTTGGGAAATAGTTCAGTGGTTCCTCAAAATGTTAAATATAGAGTTACCATATGATCCAGAAGAACTGAAGATATACTCACTCAATAACTTGTACATAAATGTTCACAGCAGCATTATTCACAATAATCAAATGTTGGAAACAATCCAAATGCCTATCAACTGATGAACAGATAAACAAATGTCCTATGTCCCTACCATGGAATATAATTCATCAAGAAAAAGGAATGAAGTACTGATACATGCTACAACATGGATGATCTTTGAAAACATTATGCTAAATGAAAGAAGCCAGTCACAAAAGGCCACAAATTGTATGATTCCCTTTATATGAAATGCCCAGAAAAGGCAAACTCATAAGAACAGAAAATAGATTAGTGTTTGTCAAGAGAGGGGGGTTGGTGGACGGAATGGAGAATGACTACTAATGGGTACCGGTTTCTTTCGGGGATGATAATGTTTAGGAATTAGATAGCAGTGATAACTGCACAGCTTTGTGAATATACTAAAAACCTAAAAGGGTGACTATCAAGGGTGAATTTTATCTCACTTTTTAAAAAGGGTCAAATCCAGGTCTGACTCCAGAGTGTGAACAGTTAACCACTATTCTGTACTGTGTAATTATGTAGTATTTCTAAAGTCTATTGAATTGCTAACTCCTTTCAATTGTTTTTCTAGGTTAGCAATTCCCTGTCTAGGTTTTGTAATACCCTGGGATATCTCTAATGGTCAATGGGTGTCAGAAAATGATCAGCTCCCAATTTTCATTCATTTAACAATTATCAGTTCCCAATTTTTATTCATTTAACAATTATAAGACTCCTAAAAAATAATTGACTCCTATATCACAAAATACTCGTGGGAAGCACAGGAGGAAGTAGTATGACAAAAAAAATGAAACAATGGCAATGCTGCAACTTCAGAAAGTATGTGAATCACTAATCTGTGCAGAATTATAGAATTTATTAATACTAAAGACAGGATGTAAACCTGATAGGGTGCAACTAAATGACAGGTAATCATGAAGTTTTTGCCAGAAAACACAATGGTTTGTCATAAAATTGCATTTATGAAACATCTGGGAGGGCAGACCAATTGCCATGTTAAGAAATAAATGTCCACATCCACATGCACTGATTGTTCCCTTCCCATGTCATTTAGTTACTGCCACGTAGTCCAATAAGGATGTTTATGTATTTGCCCTTGTTCTATGATAAAATTGTTTCTGTATAGCTGATTGTCACCCTGCACCCCACTTCAGGTTGAGACCCCCGAGAAAAAAGCTGATGAGAATAAACTATAAGAAGGTATCACAAGGCTGTGTGAGTAGATGGAAATACAAAGGAGGAGTTTCAATGCAGGCGATTAAGATAAAAATAATACACTCTACACTTACAAAATGAAAGATTGATTTCAGCATTGCCCTCCAAATCCAGCATTCAGTTAACTCTGATCAGAGACAGAAGCTGTGATCTACACTTGGCAGAATTCTATTATTTCGAATGTTATTTGAACATAATTAAATGCCCAGTTATTTCAACAGTTTATATGCCATCTAGTTTTCATCTTCCAGGTCTGTGGAGCATGGCTCTGGGCTCTTACTATCTCCCTGAGGAGCCACTGTCTCCCTTTCTTCACAGAAAAACCATGAGTTTAAATCCCAGCCTGACCTCTGGGCTGTAGAATGAGGATTGAGCTGGGTTGTAGGATTTACATTCTTCAGGATATTAACATTAATGTCCTATGAGCTCCTCCTTAAAACACTTGAAACTGTCTCTCTGCCTCAGAGGATGAGCAAATGAGTCCTGCTTTAGTCTGATGTTCCCTTAACTGTAAATTGTCATTCAGGTTGGACTAGGATCACCAGACAATCTCTTTTAAGATATGTTCCAGCTTTGACATCCTATTATTACAGAACTCTTGCTATCTGTTACCACCTAGGAAAGACACCTTGGATTATTGAAAACCAGCTTCTCAAAACACAAATCTTATTTATTAGTGTGACTAGAAAGGCTGACAAGTGATGGGCATCATCATGAAAGGAACTGGATATAAATAAAATGCATTATTTTCCCTTGGCTAAGCCAAGGTTCTGAAGGACAGTGGCTGGTTTTGCCTGCTGTATCTCAAGAAAGATATAATGGGTGTTCCAGAGGACAACCAAAGGGGAGGGGACTCTCATGGGTGTATAAACTAGTGAGAACACCTTTCGGAAGAAAAGGAAAACAACCAAATCCTAGAACACCATTAGTAGGAAAGGACCCCTAGAAGTTCAAAAAAGATCATTTGGGAACATGAAAGGCTACCAATGCATAAGATAAAAGATAAAGACGGAAAATAGAAAGCTAGAAAAAAAGAGGCCAGGTTATCAGTAAGCATAATTAATAATAACCATCACCTTACATTTGTGTATCAATTTTATACTTTTTAAGTGCCTTCAAAGCCATTATCTCATTTGATCCTCATAGTAGAGCCTGGTTGTAGTCCCAGCTCTAAACTCAATTAGCTGAGTGATCCTAGATAAGACATTTAAATTATTTGGGCCACAGCTTCCTCGTCTGCTAAATAAAAAAATACCCACCCTATTTATCTCACAGGCTCTTGTGAGCATCAGATGAGGATAAAATAAAGTTATTAACTTGCTTTACAAATACAGATATTCTCAACATACATTCACAGATAACAGATACAGAACAAGTTATTAAGGAAATAGCACATGTTTGGAAATTCACTCCAAATGCATGGTTGACATAATGGAGGACAATTATACTCCCCCACAAGTTTTCTGAAGGGCCATGCATCTGATTGTGGTATTTATTGTGCTCATACATCTCCCCTGTTAGACTGGAGTCCCCCTCAAGGGAAGAGTTGTCTCTTTTTTTTCTTAAGCTTTTATCAAGTACAGGGAGAGCTCAGGACTGGTGGTTGATTACCGACCGACAGCACCAGAGCCAGTTCCTGTCTAATAGTTATTAAAGCTTACTTAATATTTTATAGTACGTGGGTTTAATGATCTTTTCTTTATAATAATTAGCTCCTAAATCTAATCATTGGCTAATTTATACCATATGGTCATCATAAACATTTAAACAAATAACACAACAGCAGAACGAAAAGTCCTAGATCTGCTACAAACACAGAAGATTAATCTAAGTAACCAAGAAACAGATTTGCCAAGGTAACACATGATAATTGTCAGAAATCGTAAGTACAATTCATAACACCTTTATCTTAATGCCGATTACACTGGCAGTTTCCAGGCTGGGGAACAAATGGAGAACAAACTTAATTTACCTGTTGCTACCAGCATTAACTTCCCATCTATTCTAGGACTGCTTTTCCCAATCTCTGTTGCCCAATGAAATATTTGTAAATGTTTAAATGTTCAGTGACACACCTGGATGGGCAGTCACCTCTACTTCTACAGAACACAATTGGCAACATATGTATGTGGGGCATGCTGTTGAATGTTAGGCTGAGAGGACCCCAAGTCTGGGTCAGAAACAAGGGACAGAGAACAGAAGCCTATTTGAAATCAAGCCTCTACTCCCCTGGGAACCACATGGATCCTAGCAACACTGAACAAAGGACTATAGACAAAGCAATGGAGGATTCTGGATGGTAAACCATTTTTCTATCTCTGGGCTGTATACATTCAAACACATCACTGACCTGCATTAGCACTGGCTACCATGCCCATACATTATACCCCTAACTGGGCAAATTGTAAATACTGGGATTTTCTGTTTCAGGAGGATTTTCAGTTATATAATAAATTTGTTATCAGATATTTTGGCCTCTGTAAGAGGAGGATCCAGAGACTGGGGATGCTGTTCATCAACTAGAGGAGTCTGACCTGCAGGAAAGAGGCTGAGACAAAGCCCAAGGTCAGGCAGTCAGATCTCTGCAGGGAGAAAAGAACCCAAGTAAGACAAGTCTTACTAAGGATACTTCACTAACCCATTTAGGCTGAACCAACACCCTTATTGTATATTCAGGTGAACCCCACGCAGAAAGGGGAGTAGTGGGATGTTGGCACATTACTCAAAATCCCTCCACCACCCATACTTTAACCATCTAGTAGTCTTAGCAGCTTATAGGATTTCTAAGGGCAATGCAGGAGCTGGGAGATCGACTATTGAAAAGAATATGTCTGTGGTCAGGGAGAAGGGAAAGATGGAAAAAGAGAAACAGTAGAAAGAGCCACAAACCTCCAGTGCCCACAGAAGACTCAGCAGAGTTTTAATGCATGAAAATGGAGAGCAAAACATATATTGATCCTTCGAAGAGGGGGGAAATGAAAAGGGGACAAGCAGCCTGAACAGGGGGATAATTGGAGTTGGAATTTCCTGTCTCGACACCACTCATCTGGTCTTCTCACTTGTTAGTAGGATCCCACACACTGGTTGAGAAACACTTTTCTAGTCTCTTCTCTACACTGGTTAGTGATGAACACAGTATTTGTTGAGAGAGCTGAAATACAGACATTAGCACACCACCACCTCAGCACCCAAATTTCACACATCAAAAAGTGAACAATTGTGAGTGTTCCTGAACTGTCATACAACCAGTATCAACATGTTATGTGTCCTATTTTGATGATGCAATGCTCTAAGTCAAGACACACAGCCTAAGTAAAGAGGTGCTTCACAAACACAGTGCCTCATCTTCCCCTTTGTGCAGAAAAGGAGAAAAACTTAAGGGACACCCCATGGCTTCTACCAGCAGCCAGGGAGTTACCAAGATCCCTAAAGATTGAATGACAGACACATACAAGGCCAACCTGGTACCTCTGAGAACAGCCATTTGATACCCATTCTGTGCCTCTGCCCTGCCTTCATCTCCTTTCTAGGACTCTCTGTCCCTGTTGGGAAAGAGAGAACCTGAGTGCTAAGGAACAGAGTGAAGGGAGAACATTCTCACTTCTTCACCAAGCCAATGAGGTTTGCTGAGTGGCAAAGACATACTCCTTTTGCAGTCTCCCTCTTAACTGTCATGGTGTCAGCAGATTTTATGGGCAGAGGGAGGAGGGAATGGACAGGCTCACTACCCAGGGCAATTTTTGGATGCAATTATGAGACTCCACTGGCACTGCTTTAGGATCTGCAAGTTGGAGCAAGTTGCCCTGCACTTAGAGGAGGGATTAACTAAACCGATTTCACCTAAATCAGTTTGCACTGTTCAGATGATATGTTCATGAAGCAACCAAGTCATTCTGATTTGCAGCAGTACTTTCTGGGGATGGCCTTGCAAGGTACAACATGCTAGATGAGGAGTCTAGTAGTCATGAAAGTAAATGGGAGGGAAACAATCACTCCTTCAGGTCTTAAGCCTCTACCCCTGCCCAGCACAGCCCTGGCCAGTCCTAATACTGGAGCTTCGAGTAAGGAGGTAGACCTTAAACAAGCAGGAGGCATAAATACGAGGCCGAGAATGGGGCCTGAGCCCAGGCAGCAGAGGACTCTGCACACTGTAGGTACTTTTAATGAATATTGTTGACTTCACCACTGCTAGATGCTAATCATGCTCAGGTAGCCGTGCCTAAAATTATTAATGTCACTTTTCAGTAGAAATTAACTAACTGCCCCCATATGGGCTAACAATGGGTGAGATTATGTTTTCTAATGAGTGACTCAGATTGTTAGGTTGAAGTACATTAGAAATGGTCCAAGCCTTAGCCAAAAATAATCACCATTACTCTGTATGCCTAGTTTTATGTATGTTTTCATTCAGTTGTATGTGCACTAGGGAAAAAAAAAAGAAACAGACTTAGGACAAAGTAGGGTAATAGATTTGGTTCCCAAGGGGGTTAATAATGGCAAGTTAAGGTTTTCAGTAAACTAGGGTTCCTACGTACACCCAGTCAATCTATTATCCCAATAAAAAGTGAATGAAGTACTTTCTTTGAAACGTATAATGCTGAGGGCTTACAGAACCCTTTCATCTTCAAAGGACCAAGCCAAGACTCACAATAGCCAGTACACAATATGCTGCCTTTTACACAAGCGTATCGGCCATGAAAGAAAGGTCACAGGAATGTTCTAAGGCCATAAAGCCAATGCAACATCAGATTTAGGATGAACTCTCTCATCTTCTTGGCTCCTAGACTTGTATTTCAACCACATAAATCAAGTTGTGATGAAAAGTCAGGAGAAATCTAATTCACATTATATATCTGTATTAAGTTAATTGATTGCACAGGAATATATAAAAAATAGCAAAGACTCTTTCCCCCTCAGGGCAGTGATGAGTAGAGAGGGGTGAAAAGGGGGAAGTAAGGGTTAGGAGTAACCAGCTGGGGTAGAGGAGAAGTAGGGGAGGGAACCTCCCTATTCAGCATTCCCCTTCTATTGGAACGCTGCCAGATAACTGATTGGCGTACTGGAAGGGAATAGAATGAGGTTAAAGGCAGCCCTTATGGCCCAACTTGAGAATCATAAGAATCAACCCACACACAGTACTTGTCTATTTGCATAGCTTCTAATATACCCCTTTATAAGAGCTCCGCCAAACAACCATCACCATCCACCCTTACCACAGTCAGAAATCCTCAAAAAAGAAAATTGGTTAAGAAGCCAGAGGCTGCATGGCTGGGAGGCAGGGAGTATACAGGTTGATGGGGAGGAGTCTAGGGGACGGGTGGGTTCTGGTGGGAGATTTGAGTGGGCTGGTAGGTGTGTGACGACGACGTACGAAGACGGCAAGTGAGCGGGAAGGCGGGTAGGGGCGTATGGAAGAGAGAAAGTGAAGAACCCAACGACCCCAGGATCCCAATTTCCTGTTCTGAGAAGAAACGCCTCCAAGAAATGCGCTGCACACGAAGCGCTAAGTAACCTAAACCTGATCATCACCAAAAAGGTTTCTGTAAATCTACTCCGCCGTTATTTACTTAATTCTTACGAGCCAGTAATGGAAAAACCCCACCTCTCCCGGGTCCAGTCGCAGGCTGTCCTTTAGACCTAATAAGTTTTCCCTCTCCCTTACTGAGCTGGTTTCACAGCTAGGCCAGAAATAAGGAACCACCCAGACGGAGACTCGAGGATCGCTCCCCCCGCAGCAAAGGGATTAAGTTTCGCCGGGCCTCCCCGCGGGCAGGGTGTCCGCAGCATCTCCGGCTGCCGCAGCAGCCACCGCCGGGCGGCCGAGGGGCGCCGCCCGGGACGAGGAGGCTGCCGGCCGCGGGAGCGTGGGAAGGCGGCGGTGCCCTTTCCCAGACTCGCGCCCCGGAGCCGGGAGAGCCGCTCGGGGGGCCCCCGCCAGGCCCCGCCAGGTTGCGCGGGAGGCCTCGGGCCGCCCCGGCCCCGCACCCTGGAGTGCAAACTCCGTCCCGGGAGGGCAGCGACGGGCGCCCGGGCCCCACTGGCGCAAAGGGGAACCAGGGCCGGGCCGGGGCCCCCGCGGCGGCCGCCGCCGCCACCTCGAGCCTCGCGGACCCCGTTACCCCGCCCCGCCGAGCCCCGGAGCAGCCCTCGGCCGGGCCCCGGCCGCACCTGAGACGCGGCCCGAGCCGGGGCCGAGCCCTGCGTGGGCGGTGGCGCTCGGCCCCCGGGGCCGCGGCGAGAGGGCGCGTTTTACCCAGAGCATTCCCGGCTGCCGGCCCTGTCCTCAGCGCGCCCGAGGGCGCTGGGTGCTCGCCTGCCTCCGCCGAGACCTGGCTCCGGCTCCGGCGCGAGCTCCCCGGCCGCCGCTGCTGCCGCCGCCGTTGCCGCCGCCGCTCTAGGCCGCCGCCCGCCTTCGTCGCCGCCGCCGCGCAGCAGCCGGGATCCGCCCGCCCGCGCGCCCCGCCGGGGACGGCACGGCGGCCGCCACGCTACCGCGGCTGGGTCTCCCGAGCCAAAACTTAAGAGTTTTTGCTCCTTAGTCTAGAGGCAGCACCATGACACCACAGTAGCACCACACTGTCATTTCCGCCGCCGCAGAGGGGAGGGAAAAAAAAGGCAATCCCGACGAAAAGGAGGATGGGGTGGGGGCGACCCGGGCTGGGGCTGCCGCCCCGAGGGAGAGCTGGGAAGGGCCCAGCGGCGGGGGCGCTCAGCCACCTTCCCGGGCTCACCTTCCGCCACCCCCGCCGCTCCCAGCTCCCCCGGCCCCTCCTCTGGAGGCGCGTTTACATGTTTTCTCCCCTGGCAGGAGTGACCGGAGAAACCTGAGCGAGCAAAGGCAGCGGGTGGGTGGGGTTCGGGTTACTACTGTACCTACCAGCTGATTCCAGCAGCCTTTTCTCCAGCGCCCTGTCATCTTGAAGGAAGACACACGGAGAGGGGCCCGAGCGGGTGTGTGTGTCTGTGTGTGTGTGTGTGTGTGTGTGTGAGAGAGAGAGAGAGAGAGAGAGGGAGAGAGAGAGAGAGCAGAATGTGTGTGAAATGCAGAAAAAAGGCTACGGCCAAACTCTTCTTCCACCCGCCAAGCCCCTGGTGCCACAAACCCCCAGGTTAGAACAACGAAAAGGCCGTTGCAACCGATAATGAGTAGAGTGCCTTGGTCCGCCGCACAGGTCCTCGGTTGAAGCTGCTCTATGCAAAGTTAACTACAGAGTAAAACAAAAATAGTGGAGGAGACAGAAAAGGGCAGACAATTGAAGGAAACCCAACCCCTCTTTCTTTTTACAAAGGGAGAATGGCTGTGTTTTATTGGCTTTGGGCAGAAGTTGTGGGGATGGATTAAAGCCACCAAAATTTAAAAACAAAACCAAAAATAAAAGAGAGAGAGAGAGAGAAGGGTTTCATTTACACTTGCAAATCATTGATGAGCAAAACAAGAGGCTCGTTAATAAGAGGACAATGGGACAGATGCCAGCTATACAGGTATTCAAGGTCCCTAATAAGCTAATTGGTCCATCTGGAACCCAGAAGCGTTCATTGGTCTGGAGTCAGCCCGTGGGCTAACCTGTCATTGGCTCAGAGACCACCGCCCCACTAGCAAGGAGGCTGGGAGAGGGGAGGAGGAGGAGAACCCAGAGGAGATTCTGTACCTAACATGGGGAGATGAAAGGAAGAAAAAGGGGAGATGAAGGGGAAAGAAGTGAGAAAATGGGAGGAAGCACCCCTCTCTCACGTTGACCTCTTATTACCTTGCATGGGAATGAGTCCAGAAAAATTAAGGTAATTCTGGGTGTATCCCATCAGAGAACCAATAGTAATTAGCCAACACCCCTGTTAAACAATGTGCTAGAGAGCACTGAGGTGGAAAGGAAGGCAAAAATCACAACCAAACTATCCTGATGAAAGTCTAGTCCTAAGAGAAGTAAAAGTTAATGAGTCACACCAAAAGCACAGGCAAAAATAAAGCAAAAATAGACAAGTGGGACTACATCAAACTTAAAAACTTCTGTGCAGCTGACGAATCAACAGTGAAAAGGCGAGAATGGAGAGAATATATTTGAAAACCATATATCTGATAAGGGGTTAATATGTAAAGAACTCCTACAACCCAATAACAAAACAACACGATTAAAAAATGGGCAAAGGACTTGAATAGACATTTCTCCAAAAAAGATATACAAATGGCCAACGAGCATGTGAAAAGATGCTCAACACCAGTAATCATCTGGAAAATGCAAATCAAAACCATAATAAGATATCATCTCACACCTGTTAAGATGACCATTATTAAAAAAAAAAAAAAGCAAAAACAGAAAATAGTAAGTGTTGGTGAAGATGTGGAGAAATTGGAACTCTTGTACACTGTTGGTGGGAATGTAAAACGGTGCAACTGCTGTGGAAAGAGTTTCTCACAAAATTAAAAATAGAGCTCCGATATGATTCAGCAATCCCAGTTCTGGAAATGTATCTGAAAGAATTGAAAGCACACTCTCAAAGAGATATTTGCATGCTCTATGTTCATTGCAGCATTATTCACCATAGACAGGAGGTGGAAGCAACCTAAATATCCATGGAGAGATGAATGGATAAAGAAAATGTGGCATATACCTTCAGCCTTAAAAAAGAGGGAAATCCTGACATGTGCTCCGACAAGGCTGAAACTTGAAGATAAAATGCTAAGTGAAATAAGTCAGTCACAGAAGGACAAATACTGCATGATTCCACTTATAGGAGGTATCTAAAGTAGTCAAACTCATAGAAACAGAAAGTAGAATGGTGCTTGCCAGGGGCTTGTGGGAGAGGAAGGGAAATGTTCTGTGGATGTAGTTTCAGTTATGCAGGACTGGGGTGAGAGGTTCTAGGGAATCTGTTGCACAACAATATTCATGTGGTTGACAGTATTGTACTGTATACTTAGAAAGTGTTGGGAGGGTGAATTTTATGTTATTTTTTTTGCCACAGTGACAGATTAATTTTTTTTAAAAGTTGAGTCAGACAGAAGTAAATTGATCCTGGCATAACAGAAGAGTCTATATATAAGGATTATGTAAATGCATTATATATATTTATAGATCATAGATATTGTTAAATGAACAGAGCAAGCTGTGTATGGTTTGCTATACTGTGTAATAAAAGGAGGAGGGTGTATGTCTGTCCATGTATGCGTGTGTGTGCGTAGACTCTTCAGTAAAGATACCTAAGAAACTGATTACTCTGGTTCCCTGGGAGTCAAGCGTAGGAGGGAGGAGTATTTAACATTGTATATGCCCTTTTGTGTTGTTTAAAGTTTTTATAATGTCTGTGTTTTACCTTTTCAAAAACAATTTTACAAGAATAAGGAGCATAGAGACAGAAAATAAAACAGAGATTACCAGGGACTGAAGGGAGGAGAGAATGGGGAGTTATTGTTTAATGGTGACAGACTTTCTATTTGGGATGACAGAAACAGTTCTGGAACTCAATGCTGCTGATGGTTACACAACATTGTGAATGTGCTTAATGCTACCAAATCGTACACTCAAAATGGTTAAAATGGTAAATTTTGTGTAATGTGTATTTTAGCAGAATAAAACAAATTAAAAAAAAACTAAAAGAATGAGGAGGTATACAGAACAGGTAGAGATTATTGTATTTATGTAAGAAAATAGATGTATGTATATGCCAGTAAATGCATAGACTAGTGCCTGGAAGCACACTGTAAATAGTGTGAGCCTGGAATTATGGTGGGTGTTAAGGGGATCTTTCCAGTTTGATTCTACATATTTTATAACTGTTTGAATATTCTACAGTGAGAACTTCTTTTGTAGTTAAAAAATTTTTTTTAAAGTTCGTCTCCAAAAAACCCAAAGTTGAGTCAGAAGTCAATTGATCCCTGAGAATTCTTTAACCTCACTTGATTTGATCCCTACAGAGAGTTGGAAAATTTTCTATAATGTGAAGAAGTGATCACTTTCATCACGGACACACTGGAACCAAGCTAGCTAGCTCCTGGCAGAACTGTCACTTAAAGGAGATTTGCTTTTAATGGCTTTTATCGTCCTTTAGAAACCTCCCTTTCCTTCACTTTTTAGCAGTCTCCCCTCCACCTGAGCTTCCAGTGCTTTCAAGCTAGTTCCTGGCTTCCTGGAGCTCTATACAGAATGCTCCAACCCCCTCTTCCTCCCCAAGCAGCAGCCCAAAATCTGGACCTTTCCGTTTCCCTTCTCAAAACTTAAAACTGCTTCTGGGTCCCTTTCACAAAGGACTTTACTGATTAATGATTTCAATCAACTGATTTGAACTAAATGTTAATAACTTCATTTGTCTCTCTATTAGTCGATAATGTTTTAATTTTAACAGAGGCCTTCAATGTATTAACTCAAAGGAATGACTAATAGTGTGTGTGTGTGGGTGGGGATGGGGGCTGGGGAGATTTTGTTAATCACATCACCTTAGCAGCTGCTTTGAAAATATCTCCCATTTTCAGGGGTTTTATGCAAATTATCGCTGTAAATGTATTAAAGTAAATGTTTTGAATCTGGCAGGAGATGCAAAATCGGCTGGGAGTATGTGATGAAATTATTTGTTTATAATTATTTAATGATTACCCTTGTATATAACATGTGTTGATCCTATTAACAAAATAAATCGGGCCCATGGGGAAAAAAAGACGTTTGACAGATTCAGTTTGAGGTGTTTAATTGAATTAATCTGAGGCAGACTCATGACACCACAGTCCTAGAGTATGAAAGGGACAGCTCATGGGCTCTTTTTTTCTAACTACAAATGGGGGTGGCGGGGTAGGCGGGGGAACGCTCCAGATACTGTCTACAGAGAGAAGCACAGAGCCCAGTCTGTTTCGGAAGGAAAAAATTGCAGAAGAGAGATTTTGTTGCACAAGAGAATTGTTGCTTCTGCAGAAGGGAACCTTCATACTACTCTCAAAAGAAGCAGCTAGTTGTCTGAAATCCAGAGGTTGACTGAAGGCTTTTCTAACCAGGGGGCTCTTAACAGGATGGGGAGAAGAAAAGGACTTTGGCGTGGGTTCATCAATAGGACATTGTTCTAAAACCAGTTGGGAACAAGCCGTGTAGCTGCTTAAGAGACAGTGGTTCAAAATAAATATGTTCCCAGTATGGAGAAATGGCAGGCTGCTGGTATGTCCTATTT